>NW_026590699.1:2280750-2300210 GCF_907164565.1 Psammomys obesus
AAAGAAAGAAAGAAAGAAAGAAAGAAAGAAAGAAAGAAAGAAAGAAAGAAAGAAAAAGAAAAAGAAAGAAAGAAAAAATCTGTTATTTTCCCTGGCACTTACTCTTCTCAGATTCCTAACAGTGATGAAAAAATTGGAAGTGTTTCCTGGGCTATAGACATGGATGTTTACTCTCTTTCCTCCACCAGGCGTCTTTTAAGCAGCATATGTTTCTTGTTTACTGCCACAGGGATGTCTTCCAGAAGGGATTCTGCCCTGAGCCTGGCTGAGTTCACCATGCCTCTTTGTCATGCCTTAGACCTGAGCCCCCATTTAACATGCTTGTAATGGGCAAAACCCACAGCTTCCCCCTCCCTCGGCAGTGCATGGCTTACCCTACTCAGAAATTCTCACCTGGTCCTGCAGTTCCTCAGTAGAGCAACATCTGCAGAGGAGACATGCATGAATGACTGACAGCTTCTTCAAAACAGCCTCAGTAGTGAGCAGTGCTGTTGCAGAAGAGTCTCATTTCTGGGTGTAACACATTATCTCCATCATTCTCCTCAGCTTCCTCTGTTCAGCTTCAACTGTCCTCACCACCCATCCCACCCCCACTCATTTTCCTTTTCCCCACCCTTCCACAGCTTTTCCGGGAAACCCAATAGTTATTTAAAAATGCACCTATAGGAATGTTTTAACAAAGTCATAATCCTGGCGTCACATTTCTGTCCATTTTAAAGCCAAGTTAGCCAAGTTAGGAATCTTACACTGTGTTTTACTCCATGAGCTTCATCAGTCCCAGCAAGCGGTTTTTGGAAAGGGTAAATCCAGCATAAAATAGCCAGGATAGTTAGCAAATGCTTAAAGATAGTCTTTCTTCTTTTTTTTTTCCCAGTTCTTTTTTTTTATTTTTATTTTTTTCTTATCAGTTACATTTTATTAACTCTGTATCCCAGCCGTGTCCTGATCCCTCATTCCCTCCCAGTCCCTCCTTCCCTCCCTCATCTCCACCGTGCCCCTTGCCAAGTCCACTGATAGGGGGGACCTCCTCCCCATTCATCTGATCCTGTTTTATCAGGTATCTTCAGGACTGGCTGCAAAGCTCTCCTCTGTGGCCTAACAGGACTGCTCCTCCCTTGGGGGGTGGGGAGGCCAAAGAGCCAGTCATTGAGTTCCTGTCAGAAATAGTCCTTGTTCCCCTCACTATGGGAAACCAATTGGTTACTGAGCTACCACAGGCTACATCTGAGCAGAGGTTCTAGGTTATATCCATACATGGTCCTTGGTTGAATGTCAGTCTCAGAAAAGAGCCTGTGCCCAGATATATTTGGTCCTTGTGGAGCTCCTATCCTTTCCTCATCAGACTAACTCCCCTTCTTTCTTATTTACACAATGGAATACTACTCAGCAATCAAAAAGGAGGAAATCATGAAATTTGCAGGCAAATGGTGGGATCTAGAAAAGATCATCCTGAGTGAAATATCCCAGAAGGAGAAAGACAAACATGGTATATACTCACTTATATAGACTTATAAGATATGATAAACATAATGAAATCTGTACACCTAAAAAAGATAATCAAGAGAGCGGACATGGGGTAAGATGATCAATCCTCGTTTAGAAAGACAGATGGGATGTGCATTGAACATATGACAGGAATCTACTGAGCGCATTTGAAAGACTTTAACTAGCAGTGTTTTCAAAGCAAAGACTCATAACCAAACCTTTGGCAGAGTATAGGGAAGCATAAAGATAGTCTTTCAAACCTTTAATTTTGTTAGTAATTTTGGCCGGTTTTAAAACAAAAACATCTAAATATGTTTTAATATAATATGTTTAAAATAGAAATGCTGAAGTAAATATTTTAATATACTTTGTAATATAATAATATACTTAAAGTATATACATTTATTTAAAATAGAAACTGCTTAACAGGCAGGTTTCAAAAATACTTTTTTTTTTTTTTTTTTTTTTTTTTTTTTTTTTTTTTTTTTTTTTTACATCTCAAAACAACCATAACAAAAAAGTCACAGTTGGGATCTGGGATCAGCCTACTTTCTTCTGGGTGATACTCAATGCCCATATCCCAAGCAGCAGTAGCAAGGCTGGTGTGAATAGAAGCAGCTTTTTCAAGGCATGGTAGGAAGAGTCAGGGTAATGAGATTCAGGCAAATGCATCCAAAGAACAAGTGGGATGCTGTATTTACCATTGGGGTGGAATTTTCCTCACGTTCACACACATGTGTGACACATAACTTCTCTGAAAACAGGCTCTTCTTACTGGTGAGGAAGTTCCTTATCCCAATACCTCATACTGAATTACCGAGATAAACAGTTTATGCAAAGCACAAAGCTCTTCTTGTGTACTCTGGAATGTTTCAGATAGTCTGTGTTTTCAACTACTTTTGAGTTCAACCAACTTCTAGAAAAAAAGGAGGTAAAAGAAGTTTAAATTTTCACAGGAAGCAATTCAAATGTTACCTCCATTTCTTAAACTGGAGTTTAGATTCTATTTAAGAATCAAAAAGCAAAATTTATGTAAGTTCTATATCAAAATATTGGGTTCTGGGTAACTTATGTTACTATATGCACTGTATCAGTTACCAAGGTTGTACAACTTTTTTTTTTCTATTAAAATCATTGTAGTTGTTAGGAATCAGTCACTGCTCAGGCATTTGCACCAACAAAAAGGGCCCTAATGTTCACACACAAACTTCGCATGTTGCATAGTGACAACTTTTATATATGCTGCTAAATTTCGAAGGAAAATTGTTTTCTTCGCTCACTTTTTTTAACATTGAAATATTTTAATCTTAAGTGCTAGAACAAAAACTTTCCGAAGTTTAAAAGGTAAACACAGAAATATTTTCATTGCATAGTTTTAAATTATGAAGCATCGACCTCAGGTTGAGCTGTGAAACTCGAGTTATTTTCTCTCTAATTAGGAATCCCAGCGTGAGGATGTTCCTGGACATTATTACCAAGGAAACAGTAAACATTTTTTCAACATTTTACAGTTCATTGGCTTAGCTGTAAAGGGCCATCTCTTCCATCTTTGGAATGAATTCATTCATTCATTCATTCAATAATAATTTCTAAAACTGTATACTATACAAAATACTAAACAAAATAATTGAGGGAAGTGCAGAAATGTTAAAAAAACTTGAGTTCAAAGATCTCACAAATGCTGAGGAAATTTCCTTGTGTTTAATAACAGTGTGTAGGGTATAAAGAATCAAATTGTGCTCAGTATATAAACAGCTACAGATAGTGATGAGAAGAATGGGGCATCCCTCTTCTACTTGTATTGCATAAGGCTTTTATTGTCAAGTTTTGAACAAGGAACAATTAACAGGGTACCTCTGACAGGGTCCTTCAACTTGAATGGACTGGCTATTTCATGACAGAAGATCCTGCCAGTGACCAACCCTAAGCAGATGAAGAATGTTCTTATGTCAGATTGTGATGGGGTTGATTATCTGTGCACTGTCCCCACAGAGGATGACAGAAAAGCTATGGTTTCTGTGGGCACAAAATCAAAAGCTCTCTACACAACCTACAAGATGCCTTAGTTTTGCGCGAACTACGAGGAAATGCTGCTACTGCAAGGAAGCCATGGGCCCCCTGTTATATCTTAGTGACACTTTGCAGAATTTCTCTCTTAGGAAAGAAAAGCAAAATTTATGTATTATTTGGTTAAAGAAATATGTAAAACTATTCTTTTCCACTTCTCGAAGAAATTGGAGAACCTTGCAATATTTAGACAGTAAACACAGTCTCTCTTCTTTTCACAATATAGGTTTTATTTGATGGTGTTTCCAATAGAGAGCGTAAAAAACCTAGTCTCCAGGACTGATGCCCACAAAGCATAGCACAGGGGCCCATGCTTCACTTAGCAATGAGTGAGGTTCCTGCAAAGGTCACTTCTGCCTTTTGCGAAATTCACTTGTGTTTATTGACTGGATAGGAGGCAATTTTCACAAACAGAGCTTGTATTTTAAGCAGTATCCAAGTGAATCAGTGAAAGCAGTTTTCTTAGCACATGTCTCCTAGAATTTCCCCAAGGTGAGGCCAATGTCATGGTAAAGACATAGGGGTTTTGCTGATGTGTGTCAAAGTCAGACATCTGGAGTACCCATATTTTCCTCCATGCTTCGTGTGCTTTTTTTTTTTTTTTTTTTTTTTTAAATCTTTGGCAACAGGCTTCATTGAGACATATTCTGGTATTTACATACTTCTGTTATTATGGCTTAGGTCAAGCTTTTAATATCCAAGTAAGTAGAATTCAGCAATGGGGGGGGGACCACCTAGTTTGTTATTGCTCTAAACATAAATATTTAAGTTTCCTCCACCCCTACGGCCATTCAGTGAGTTGATGCACACCCATTGAGTTCTTACTGTACAGATGGTACTAGGCCATTCCTCCATGCTGTTAGGATGTACAAGGCCATGGAAGAAGCCAACGGTGACTCAGAGATGTGATCACCTGCTCAGACACGAAGGCTGCACTTGAATATTAGAGATGGAATTTTAACTTAAACATCTTCTATAAACAGTGAACTATTTATTACAAACTTATGATGCATCAAATATCATTTCCAAATAATTATGAAGCTCAGAAGCTAATCTCCCTTAATAAAGGAAGTTCAACCTGCTGATTAAACGAATTATGCTCTTGACGTAATTGTCATCAAAAGGAGACTTTGGGAAACTAATTCAGTCTGTACTGTGAAAGTTGGAAGGTCTAGAATTTATTAAGAGGTTTTTTAAAAGACAAATGACCCAAAAATTAATCTTTTTCAAGAATTATATTTAGCATAGTATTTGAGAATTGTTAAAACTCTTACAAATGAAGTTATAAAATGTATTGATTGTTAATAATGAGGAAAATGATGACATACTGAAAATTGTAATTACATTTTGAGGGAAATATTTTTTTCCAGTACCTAGAAATGTACCATTGAGTGGTAAGCACAGTGTTACCTCTCCACTGACAATGAAGGAAAAGAACCAGAATGCTTCTTCTGAGCCACAGGTCAGTTACAGCCCACTATTTCATGAAGTATCACCTCTGGGAGGACACAGTCCTGAGCTTCATCCTGCCAAGAACACAGCAGCAGTACGTGCTGGAGGTTTGCAGAACTGGCCCGTACATGACACTGATACCCTAACAGTCTCTGAGGCCACACAGTAAGGGCGACATAGCTGCTTGTACACATAGAATGACTTTGCACAATGTGGAGACTTATCACGGAGTCCCAGAATAGGCTACAGTTGGCAGTGTTTGTGGAAACTAACCAAAGCCATGGCTGGAAACCATACAATGGGGGATCCACTCTTCTCTTTCTACTTAAGATTAGAAGTGCTGGGTGAGTGTTTCCTTGTGAACTTGCTGGTGACTTCTGGCCACCTTGGTGCTGAAGGAACCTCCTGAATCCGGTTGGAGTCTTCCAGTGGAGATCTTAGTGCTCAGTTTTCAGAGAAAAATTGTCGGCGGATGTGGTGACACACACTTTTGATCCCAGAACTAAGGGAGGCAGAGGCAGGCAGACCTTTGTAAGTTTGAGGTCAGCCTGGTCTACAGAGGCAGGCAAGAACAGCCAAAGCTACACAGAGAAACCCTGTTTCAAAAAACCAGAGAGAAAGTAAAATTTTAAAGCATTCCTTCTAAGATTGGTCACACTATGAAAATAAATAAGTAAATAAAAGCAAAGAAGTAAAAAAACAAATCCTCATCTATACGACAGGATAAGTGTTGTGAATTTTTTTTAATTGATTAAAAAACAATCAATATTAAGGTAGAACTACTATACATTACAAGAGCATAATTAAATACACAAGAGCTACAAATGCTCATAGTTAAGTGTTCATGTGTGTGTATATACATGTGCATGTGGGTGCATGTATGTCTAAAGGTCAAAGGTTGATATGGGGCGTTTTCTCAATTCTATTTTCTGAGACCTGCCCCCCACTGAGCCTGGAGCATGTCACCCCAGTTATCCTGGGTTGTTTCTAGCCCCCTAGTTTGGGGGTTACAGCTGGGCACCAGTGCACACAGCTTTTTAACAAAGATGTGAAAGATCAGATTCAGTTCCTCAAGCCTGTGCAGCAAAGCTTTTTACCAGACCCAGAATATTTTGAATGGCAGCATGTAAAGCAGGGGTTCTCCACCTGTGGGTCACGACCCTCCCAGTGGTCGCATATCAGATGCTTACATTGATATTCATAACTAGCAAAATTACCCTTATAAAGTAACAACTGAATAATTTTATAATGGGGGGAAGTCATCACAACACGAGGAACTGTAGTAGAGGGCCACAGCATTAGGAATGTTGAGAACCACCAATTTAAAGTATTCCAACATAAAACAAAGAGGATCAAACAACAAAATATACAGAATTTATGTTGAAATGAGGAAACAGCTCAGAAATTCTGAAAACCCAAAGATGAAAGGGAAGAAATATACCCAGGCATAGATGGGATGACTCAGTGTTCCTGACATGCAAAAGAATTCATGCCCATGGTCTACAGAATCAACACAATTTAAGAGCCTAGTGAGCCTTATTTATTTAAGATCTGAAGATTGACATTCTATGGTAAAATTTATAACAAATTGCAGGTAGCCTGGACATCCAAAATAAATTTCATCAGAATAACCCTAAGGCCTTGCTTTACATGATTTGAAGACTTACTGCAGAGGCAGTGAAGGCGTGGGGTTGCTCCAGGAAGCAGGGGAGAATGTCTTAAGATAAGCCCATGCATGTCTGGTAAAATTACATTTCACAAGAGAATTCAATAAGAAAAGGTCCTGTCCAGTTTCTGCCTTGACAGTTTGAGCTTGCTCGTTGCATTCTCTCATTCGGGAACATAATGAGATCAAGATTCACTTACTATCTCCACACCTTTTAACTTGAAGCAATTCAGAAAGGTCCCCAGCCTCTCAGATTTATTCTCTTGGTCATCTTACTTCAGAAAAATGGGGTGAGCTAAGTTGAGACTCCTGTGTGCAACAGCAGAGCCTGCAGTAGCATCCTGTACGTTGGTAAGGACGGCCTGTGATAGTGATGAAATTAAAGTAGACATGGGACAGAGAACACAGGAAGCTTTGGTCTCCAAAGAGTCAGCCTGACGTGTTTTGCAGAATACCTGGAAAAGAGGTTTCTAGTCTATTGGAAACTCTTGGTATTATTGGTGGCCATCTATTATAGTCTGCTTTCTGTCACCAGGATAAAACACTGACTGAAACCAAGCAGGGGTTGAAAAGGGTTATTTGGATTGAAGGGTATAGTCTATCAAGAAGGAAAGTCAGGGCAGGAGCTTGGGTCAGGAACTGAAACCGTAAGTGTGGAGGAATGTTGCTTTCTGTATTGCTCCAGCTGGCTTGCTTAGCCACCATTCTTACTCAGCCAGACACACCTGGCCATGGATAGCACCTATGACACTGGGCTGTGCCCTCCTTCATCGATTAGGGATTTGATGGGGTCATGTCTTCAACTGAGTTTCCTTCAGTCCAGATGTGTCAAGTGGACAAAACTAACTGTAACATTGTTGCATTCCAAGCAGGAGCAATTGAATGAGTCAGATATTCAAACTGTTCCCATGACCAAAAACATCTCTGTAAGAGTTACTGACTATAATAAATATTTACCTCTTAGATTGCTTCGTGTGTGCAATGGCCAGTGAAGTTTAAAATTGCTTCTCATCTAATTTCGTATGTCCGTTTCATCCCATTTCTTGTTTTTCCATCTCCTAGCACCCCAGGGAAGGAAAATTAGCTTTAAGTGCTTATGAGCAAGACGGACCGCAGTCATTTCACCTAAGTTACCTAATACATCAGGGCTACTTAATACCATGGATTAGCCAGTACATTAGTTTGCCTAATGGTGATATTAATTTTAAATTATTTTAATAGTTTTTTTTAAAGATGCCTTGTTTCTCAAAGTTCCCTGAATCAATGGCTTTTCAATTTTTAAAAATCAAAATAAAAGAAATGTATAGTGAACTAATTATGGAAATGATTGATAGATTATTACTGTTTATAGCATTCAAAATATTCCATTTCTGGAAACCAAAAATATAAGTTCTTAATTTGTCTGTATGGGTTTCTTATATTGATAAGCATTTTGTTAGACTCATGATACAGAATTGTACTTTTAAATGTAGCTACTGTCCTGTTCTTTTAAGCTGGTAATTATTTCAAATTGTCCACATGATGCATGGTTTCCTGTTCATATTGTTTTTTTCAATATTGCTTATTTAAAAGGAAATTTTCTAAGCTGCAATATTAGGTTTGGGTCTTTTGTCAAATTGGAATTATTGGAGATCATTCTTTCATTGGGAATAAATTATGTAGACTGCATTTTCACCACTGCCTGGAATCAAGATGGTCATGACTTCTGGGCCTAAACTTAGATTTTTAGACACTGAGAAAATGTACCATATAAATTCCCAGAATCTGAGACTCTCTAGTTTGGGGCTAAACATCACCAAATCAGGAAGGGTCTTACTTGTTATTAAGATAATATAGAAAAAATACCTATGTGAGAAACAGGCTTGAAAGCTCATATTGTAAGCAAACAGAAAATCCCATTTGGAAACTAAGCAGTATGATAAATATTAAAAGCTATTTTTATCACATTTTTTATTAACATGAAAAACAAATTCAAGTAATTTAAATAAGAAAGGTTTTGGCTCAGAGTTTAGGGATTTTTGCATTCCTCAAGGGAGGAAGTCAGGAGATAGGACTGCGCAGCAGCTGGTTACTGCGTGCAGTCAGGAAGCAGAGAGCCCCGAAAGCTGGCACCCAGCTTCCTCCATCATCGCAGGCCCCAGCCTATGGCTCCGTCCCACCCACCACCAGTCTGGAGCTCCTCACCTCAATTAACTTACTCTGAAAACTCCCTCAGAAACACACCCAAGACTTGTCTTCTAGGTGTCTCTAGAGCCTATCAAACTGACAATATTAACCTTCACAATTATGTTTTGTGAAATTTGGTAAATAAAACAACAACAAAAAAAAAATACCAAAATAGATCACTTGTCTGGGAATTTGTAAAGAAATAGTTGAGAATACATTCCAGAAGACAGGATTATTTTGACATTTTTTAAAGTTTTTCCTTGATTTATTTTATTTTAATTTTTACAATTTATTCACTTTATATACTGATTGTAGCTCCCTCCCTCATCTCCTCCTGGTCTCACCCTCCTCCCACATCCTTCATCCCCTTCCTCTAGTACACTGAAAAGGTGACCCCTCCGGGTTCTTATATACCTCCCTTCTTCCAATGAGACGTCTTGTGCTCTGCCCAAAGTTTGGTTGTGAGTCTCTGCATCTGCTTCAAGCTGCTGCTTGGCATGGTCTTCAGAGAACATCTATGGTAGGCTCCCATCTTGTTCCCTCTCTTCCAACACTTCTGATGCCTACCCTGATTGCCTTTTGAATGAGAATTAAGCAGCATCCCTAGGGTTGTTTAGCTTCTTTAGGTCTGTAGATTTTAATATGTTTATTCTATATTATGTGGCTAATATCTGCTTATAAGTGAGTTTATACCATGACTGTCTTTCTGTTTCTGGATTACCTCCCTCAGGATGATCTTTTCTATTTCCACCCATTTTGTCTGCAAATTTCATGATTTCCTTGTTTTTAATAGCTGAGTACTAGTCCATTGTATAAATGTACCACAATTTTTATATCCATTCTTCAGTTGAGAGATATCTAGGTTGTTTCCAGATTCTGGCCAAAACCTTAAAATGGAAAAAAAAGATAGCATCTTCAACAAATGATGGTGGTCTAACTGTATTCTACATGTAGAAAAAATGCAAATAGTTCCATATTTACCAGCCTGAACAAAACTAAAGTCCAAGTGGATCAAAGACCTCTACATAAAACCAGACATACTGAATCCATTACATGAAAATGTGGGCAAGAGCCTTGAACTCATTGGCACAATTCATTGGAGACAACTTCCTGAAAAGAACACCAACAGCTCAGGCTCTAAGATCACCAATGAATAAATGGAACCTCATGAAACTGGGAAGCCTCTGTAAAGCAAAGGACACTGTTGTCAGAACAAAACAACAGCATATAGGCTGGGAAAAAATCTTCACCAATCCCACATCCAACAGAGAGCTAATATCCAGAATATATATAAAGAACTCAAGAAATTAAACACCAACAAACCAAATAATCCAATTAAAAAATGGGGTAGGGAGCTAAACAGAAAATTCTCAACCGAAGGATATCAAATGTCAGAGAAACACTAAAAGAAATGCTCAATGTCCTTAGTCATCAGGGAAATGCAAATCAAAACAACTCTGAGATTCCATCTTACACCCATCAGAATGTCTAAGATCAAAAACTCAAGTGACAACACATGCTGGAGAGGTTGTGGAAAAGGGGAACCCTCCTCCATTGCTGGTGGGAGTGTAAACTTGTACAACCACTTTGGGAATCAATGTGGCATTTTTACAGAAAATAAGGAATAGCACCACCTCAAGACCCAGCTATACCATTCCTGGGCATATACCTGAAAGATGCTCCACTGCTCAACAAGGACTTTTTACTCAGCTACAGCAGCTTTATTTGAAGAGATGCATGTGCTTCAGTGTTTCTCACATATACCTTTGCTTGTTTGCACCGAGACGTGCTTACTCTTATGTTGTCTGAGCGTTTTGACCACAAGTATGTCTGCCCCACATACATGTCTGGTACCCATGAAAACCAGAAGAGGGCATTAGAGCTCCTGAAACCAGAGTTACGTAAGGATAGGCACAACCATGTGGATGCCAGAAGCTAATCCTGGGTTCTCTACAAGACACCCAAATGCTTTGAACCACTGGGCCACACAGCTCTAGTCCTAGACTTTTTCTGTTTTCTAACTCTCTCAAAAAACAAATTTAACAGGAAATGTATATTAGTGCTTTCTCTCTCTCTCTTTTTTTTTTTTTTTTTTTTTTTTTTTTACATACCTGAGAATTCACACTTTAGAAAAAAATAAAATGAGCAAATCACCAGAGAAGACATGGACCATCGACAGGGTATGGTGTGAATTCACCCTCACATTCTCTAGTCAACAGTTCACTCCTGGCAGGAAATCATCCAGTGTTGTCAAAAAAAAAAAAATGCTCTAATGACTAAGGCAACATGCGCACATTAATTGTTTGAAGACAGGGGGTAACAGATATAATATTTCTCCTCTGACCTTTCCATGAAAAGAGGAAGTCATTTTTAAAAATTGGTAGGAAAGTTAGCTTTCCAGTTTCAAGAAATTTCACACTTTTGGAAGTGACCCCACACTCAGTTCTTTGTACTTTCACTGACATTGGTTGTATGGGAAAAAATTATCACAATTGATTTATTATTCTTTCCTTGTATGTTTTCCTGAAGCATACTCCTTTTTTGACCACATTGTCATTATGAATGTCAATGTGTCAACCAATTGATAAGTGTGATCTGATTTGTAGAACTAACTCAGTGTTTACTCAACATCCCATAAATGCCCTTTGGAGCCACCATTCCATTCAGCATCTCACACTGGACATGGCTGCTAGATTCCTTTCACTTCACTTGATTTGCTGTGACATTTATTTTATTGCACATCATTTCAAACACATATGGTGAGACCAGGCCGGAATTGCCTTTAGCTTTGCGTTTGCCTGATCTTCTGGTAATAACTTTTCTCTTCTTACAAAAACTTGGATTTGTCACTGCTGGCTTCTAGCTCCTCCCAGCAGGAGCCTAATGTTGTCTTACTCTCTAAATTTGCTCTCTGACTTTAATGGTGTCTGCCAGGTTCTTCTTCCTGTGAGTAATGAGAGCTTCATTGAGAGATTCCATAACCTCTGTAACAACCACTTTTCCTTTACGGTCTAGCAAAAATGTTTGTCAATGAGAGTTACTGAGGATCATTCATCAAGTCAGCTTTTAGGATGCACTCAGATGTTGCTTAGTCCAGAACCCGCAATCCTCCCACACAGGAAAGTTATTGATCACCCAGCATATGTACCTCGTGGCCTTCCTGCAGTCGAAAAAGAGAGGTATTGCATATATTCAGTCAATATAGCAACTAGGAATTAGAATTCTTCTGTCTTTTCAGTAAAGACTCAACCTGAATTGTTCAAAATCTTAGTTTGTTCAAAATGCCAAGTTTGCATTTTTACACGAAATCTATTATATATGTGTATACATACATACATACATACAGGCATGCATACATACATACAATTGGTAAGAAGTGGGTGTGGAAGGCAGCAGGAGACTAGAGAGAGGCCTTTGTCTAGCCACAACAAATTGAAGCCATTTTGGCAAAAACATACCACAGAGTTTCTAGTAGCTAATTTTGAAACTACAGCTGGAAGGCAAACAGTAAGGGGAAAACTGGATTCCTAGGTTTCAGAAGAGTCCAGCTGATCAGAGTCGCTGCTCACAGAATCCCTGGTAAGACACTTATGCCTGGCACCACAACTGTGAGTCACAGAGGCAAGGGCGCAGGTCCCCCTCAGGCAGACAGCCCAGGCTTTTGTTTCTCTGCATGCTGTGCTGGGATGACCATCATCCCACACCACACAGTTCTGCCCGTCACCCCTCCTACTGATTAGATGTGATTGGCAGCCTCCCAGTGTGTGAAACACTCTTTGGTCATCATGGCCTTAAGAAAAAGCATATTCCGCATGCTGATCCATACATGACACCTTGCAGTATTTTGACCTTTCAGTCCTGAATGGAATGAAAGCAGCATTTCCACCATCTGTGACAAGCTAGGAGTCCATTGTACTCATTTCCACAAACTGATGTCACAGACTAATAAAAAACAAATGAAAACATCATGTTGCTACATTTCCCTGGTTCTAATTAAAAAATGACAGTGTCATTGAAACAAGAATTTCAACAGTATGGTGATTTTTACTAGTACTTTACAGACAGTGGCGTAAGTTACTGGTTTATGTTGGTATACAGCAAGTTGTATCCTGAGAAGGAAGGCAGACATAACAAACACATTTCTATCCCTTCAAATGGCAGAGTTTTAACTTTGGACTTTGTGGGCCATGTTAAACAGCTAGAGGGCTGAGGACAACAGAGCTTTGCCCATGCTGACCTGCTGTGACTAGCATTGCACTTTCTCTGTAGCTCCTTCACGAGATTGGCCAGAACTGTTCTTATATTTTCTTACTTTGATGGAATGAAGAAGCCTTTGAATCAGAAAAATATGTGCAGATTTAGCTCTGTCATTAGAAAAAAAAAGTCATCAATAGGTTTTGGGAAAAGCTCTCACTGTATTTCAGTCAAAATCCGCGTGAGTTTGGAGTGGAGGTGAGTTTCCTCTTAAGTCTTACCGTCATAAATTACCATGGGCTTCACATTGGTGGCAGTGTGTAGGTAGTAAAAAATACAGAGAGACATGCTGCAGGAAGGTGAAGAACATCAAGGTCAAGATCATTTAAATGAAGTGCCTTTTAATTAGATCCCTCAAGTTTACCTTTCACAGGAACTTGGTGGTTCAGGAGCTAGGCACATTTTACATTTTTGAAGAACAGAAATATTCAGAAACTTAAACATTTTGAGATATCAAAAGTCATTTGGAAATAATTTCTAACAGTCACACTATATGAAATAAGAATTACAGTTCTTATTTCTGACATGAACTCAATGACTGGCTCCTTTACCTCTCCCCACCGCCCAGAGAGGAACAGCCTTGCTAGGCCACAGAGGAGGACATTGCAGCCAGTCCTGAAGATACCTGATAAGCTAGGGTCAGATGGAAGGGGAGGAGGACCTCACCTAGAAGTATACTTAAATAGGGGCAGGGAGGAGATGAGGGAGGGTGGGATTGGGAGGGAATGTGGGAGGGGGCTACGGCTGGGATACAAAGTAAATAACCTGTGAAAAAAGAATTACAGTTCTATGATATCTAGTTAAAAAACAAACGAACTGCTTTTGAAAACCGTTGATCCAGCGAGCCTGTTTCAAGCCCATTTTCTAACTGTAACATGTACTATCTGTAAAATGGTTAATGGATGGCAATTTTATTTTAAGAAGAGTATAGATGTTCCTGAAAACATAAAAAATTTTAAAAATAAAGATTACAGGGAGATTGGCCGTACAGCAGCCTACATATTTTTCTACAAATATATAAGTAGTTCACACACAAAAAAATATCTTTTATAAGTAAGCACACAAAAAAATATCAGCACAAAGTAAAAAGTTAATTGAATAGAGTAAATATTTTTGCTTACAGCCCCTTTTAGCCACCTGCAGATTACAAACAATTTCTTGTTACAATCTATTTTCTTCAACATTAGTTTAAAGATACATTTATACTTTTAAACATATTTTTCTCAAACAATTGCTTTCATGGTAAAGTGGGAACACTCAAGTCACCTGATCATTCCATATTGTTTCACGTTTTCTTTCTCCAAGAACAAATTTTGGGAGAATACATTTATTTTGGAAATTTTGATATGTATATATTTTTCCTGGAAGTTAGAAGAAATTGGTTATTATACATAACCCCAGAAAAAAAAAAAAGCTTTGTAAACAGGGGCTTTTCAGACACTGGCATGAGAAGCCATAAATCCTAAAAAAGAGAAAGCTCAGTGTCTTACTATGTTACAGTCAGTTAACAGGAATGAACAGAATACTCAGTGCCATTTAACCTTGAATACAAGTCATATGCTTTCAAAAAGCCATATCCATATCACAATGTATTTGGGGAAGAATTGAGAGACGTGTTCTGATCAACTTCTGTAGTTCTGGGTCTCACAGCTGTTAATTTTGAAGCTGGGATTGTGTGGCTTTGTAACTAATGCTGGGACAGAGATCTGCTGCAGCTGAGTGACACTTAAGTCATCAAGTTTCCCATGAAGCCTGTAAATCAAGTACATTCTGCAGGATGTCCTCAAAGTCAAGAGTAAATCACACACGTAAGTCAGAAATATTTCGCATTGTGTTAGCAATGCGGACAAATATTTAAACACAGTTAAAATGCTTATTATAGTTATCAGTGAGCATAAAGACGCATCAAGCGAAATAACAGAGAGGAGCTGACTGACACTTGTTTTGTTTGTAGACTCCCACAGTGCAGCCCAAGCATACTGTCATCACCCAGGCAGAGAAATGGAGACTGAGACTCCGTGGAGCTCAAGCTCTGATTCCTGCATGTCAAACTGTGTGTGGTGGGCTTTAATGGCTATAAACCCCCTGTCTGTCCCCACTCTCCTAATTACAAGTCTTCTTAGTAAGGCCACACGAAGTTACTGATTATTTAGCAGTGAGCAGTAGGTACAGAATGTGACCATGTGCCCAGTAACTTTTTTTTTTTTCTTTTCTTTTCTTTTACTTTTAGAGAAACCTGAAATGTTTTTCATGAACTTGGGCTTTGGTCATTCAGTGGCCTGTATCCCTCTCTGACCTTCAGACAAACCTTAACTCATGAAAGTTTTCACATGACAGAGCAGGGGTTTGATGCAGGCAGTTTGAGCCAGTGATGGAAGGCCCTTTGGTCTTTCTGAGCAGACTCATCCATCTGCTCTACACTGGTAGGTGTGAGTTTAATGGAATCAAGATCCTGATTAACTGGACATTCTCTTTAATTGTCTCTGTAAGGTCAGGAGAAATTCCTCATTGCACAGTTTGTGATTTATTTTTAAATAGAGCTTTTAGTTTAGAAAATGATTATGAAACTGACAACTCTGGTCTCCTGGTTCCTGTAGGCTCTGGCTGAGGGAATTGCAGCTTTCCAAGCCAGATACTGATGGAAGAAGGCTGCTTGCAGGACTCCACAGATGTAAAAACCGATGATGTCTGAGCCATTCATCTAAACCCTATGGAATAGTACTTGCAAAGAATTTACAGGCATCTTCTGACTGTACTAACTCATCTTCAGAGTATTATAAAACTGAAGCTAACATATGCTGTGCAAATGCTAGCTGCACCATACTGTTTAAGGAATAAAGACAAGAGCTGTCTATGCAGAACCTGTGCTTTTGAGCATGTTTGATCCACCACCCACAGGCATGATCAGGCCTGCCCCCGCCCCTTAACCTATGCAAGTGTGGGTGCTCAGGAATCTTGAGTCATGCCTCTGTTCCCTTCATGTTTCATCTATGTTTACTAGATGGCCTAAAAAAGAACATTCAGTAGACTCTATCAAATAGAAAAAAAAAAAATGGTGCAGAGTCAGCAGGAAGTCCACTGTGCACTAGGACCTACATTTTACAAAGAAAAATGAAATAAGAGAGCGTGTAAGACCTGGCTGAACCTCGAATTATTTCCCTGCAGGACTTTTCAATATGCCACCACCTGTAAAAGAAGCACAAAGTAAATGCCAAACACTGGAAATAATGAGTTTGTATAGATCTCTTAAATTTAAAAAGGAGTAGAGCTGTCCCATAGTATTTTTTTTTAACAAATAGTGGACGTCATATATTTTCCCAGGTTATTGTACAAAATGCATTTTGTATCACAGCCCATGTTCTATCTTCACAAAGGCCAGGAAATATTTACGCTGAAAGAAGACAGAGGTTGGTATGTCTGTGGAAACTGAGGTGCAGACAGAAAATGCTGATTTTTTTCCTCTGTCATTCTTTCTCATTCTGTATCTGTCTCTCTGTCTCTGTGTCTCCATCCTCTTTTTCTCTCTGTCTCTCTGTCTCTCTGCCTGCCTCTCTCTCTCACAGACACACATACATACACACAAGCACACATACACACACACATACACACACACATACACACACACACAGACACACACACCTCGACCATGCTGTTTTTAGGAGCATGCTGCCATGCCTGCTAAGCAATGTAGCTACATGTTCAGTGTTTGCATACTAAACCTTAAAAGCAAGCAAAGCAAAACATTTTAGCTCATTAAACATGCATTCTACATCTTGCCTGTGAGAAATAATGGTCTTTACACAAGGGCCCTGAAAACTTAGATAACAAAGATAAGAAAGTTAAATTTACAACTGTGCAAGGTAGGGCATCAGCCAACAATAGCAGGTAGATACAATGGTTGAGCCCAGAGGACAGTGTATAAACCCTTAAGTGTGGCCCTTTCTCCTTTCATAATAGCTAGGAGGGAACGGGATCATGAACCATCAAGGTTTTATCTTTCCCTCCTTTTCTTGAGTTTGTCTTATTCTCTACAAAACCGTACATATGTTTGTCTCTACATTTTACGTCCTGTTAGAAAAAAAAAAAAAACCTTATGGTATTCATGATCTTGGAAACAAGCTTGATAGTAAATTTCTCCTAGTTTAGGTGTGTTTCGGGGTTACTTAGCAATTTGCATATAGTTTCTGCTGAAGAAAGAAGAGGGAGTCATTTCTCCTTGTACTGGAGTTACAGATGGTTGTCAGCTACAATGTGGTCGCTGAGACCTGAATCCAGATCTTCTGAATGAGCAATAAATGCTTTTAAATGTGAGCCATCATTCAGACCCTAATTTTGTCACATTTTAAATAAAATATTTCTCATATTCTTGACAGAACAAATACTTAGGAAAATTTAGCAGTTTAGAAAGCATATAAGGAAAGTCTTATATCTATTTAAAGATATAAATAAACATGGGGTTATCTTAAAATAACATTAAAAAATTAAACTATGTAATATGCTGAATTCAAGTAATATTAGCATTTTTTCCAAAGATAGTTGAATGACCTCATATCAGCACTTGAAATTCTATCATGCTTAACTTTGAGTGATGATAATTTAGTACATATGTATATTATATATACTATATATTTATATATGCATTTTGTATACAATACATATGTATTATACTAAATTCCTCCAAAGTGGGTGCTGGTGGCTCAATTTATTGGAAAGGCTCTGGGAGAATGCCTGAATCACATCCGAAATGTCAACATGGATGTTTGGTGGAAAACCATGCTGTGAGTAGATTTGTAAGCTAGCCACAGTACTAATTAAACTGCAAATGCTTGAACTTTAATTGTGCAGTTTGATTGATTTAATAAAGTTAACATCTGCTGTCTTCCCCAGACTTAGCTATAAGATCCTACATATCAAGGTCTTATTACCCAGCTTATGCCGGGTTATGAGAACCAAGTACCATAAGAAATGTCAATGCCAGGAGCTTATGCTGCAAGCATAGCAGAATACCCAAGCGTCTGTGAGTTTTCTTCCTGCCTTAAAAGAAATGGCAACTGTGCTTCAATAAAGACCTCAGGCACATGTTCGGCTGCGCAGTGAAACTTCTGGAGAATTCCCAATCACCCAGTACTCTGGGAGGTGTTTTCCGCTCGCTTTGACTCCTCAGTGTGAGATAAGCTGGGATCGTCTATAGCTAGAATAACACTTACAACTGTTGCATTTTAATTTTGCTCCCTAGCCATCCTCAGTATAAATAAAACCGCACTTAAGTTTTTAAGTGTTGCGATTCTGAATTTGGGGAAAGCAAACAGACCTGTTTATGCTGAATGTTGCCTCTTCATGAAATCAGGAATGGAGTAAGGAAATGTTAGCTGCTCCTGTTGCAATGATTAAATCCATAGTTTTAATAGTTTAAGGTTTATTTATTTTTTATTCCATACCTACAGATGGATTTATTTTTTGTTTTTTGTTTGTTTGGTTGTTGTTGTTGTTGTTGTTTTTCTTCTTCCCCTTTTTCCTTCCCTATAATTCACATCAACCCAAACTCTCTTCCTGGGGCTGGAGAGATGGCTCAGTGGTTAAGAGTACTGGCTGTTCTTCCAGAGAGCCCTGGTTCAATTCCCAACACCCATACGGCAGCTCAAAACTATCTGCAAATCCCATTCCAGGGGACATTACAACCTCACACAGACGTGCACACAGGCAAAATACCAATGCACACTAAAACAAAACAAAACAAATACACAGGAATAATGAAAAAAAAAACACCTTAATTTTACACTTATAGTCCTGAAAGAGGTTCCTGGAAAAGGACAAGGTCAGCATCACCTTGTGCAGTTAGTGTCTTTGCTGAGTTCTAATCCTGACCAGGCCTTCTTCACCTCCAGCCTCTGGAGACTCCCAGACTCCTTCTGGGGCAGTACTCTTTCATGGTTCTTAAAATTAGATCTTCAAGGTAGACAGACATGTTTAGGCACCCCTCCCTGGCTGCTTCTAAGACTTGGGGCAGTCAGTTAAGCTGGGGTGCTGCAGGCTGATCTTAACCTTCCTGGAAAGAACTCCAGTGGGGAATGGGATTTTTTACTCAAGGAGAGTAGACTTGAACTCAACCACCTTTCAGGTATGAATGAGGCCTAGTTTTGGTGACTGGTCATGTTAAAAAATTATGTATGGTGGTTTGAGTAAGAATGATTCCCATAGGCTCACATATTTGGATGCTTATCCATCAGGGAGTGGTGCTGTTTGAAAGGATTAAAAGGAATGGGCTTTGAGATTTCAGAAGTCCTTATCAGGCCTAGTCTCTTTTTCTCTTTTCTTTTCTTTTTTTTTCTTTTCTTTTCTTTTCTTTTCTTTTCTTTTCTTTTCTTTTCTT
>NW_026590699.1:2300220-2424964 GCF_907164565.1 Psammomys obesus
TTTCTTTTCTTTTCTTTTCTTTTCTTTTCTTTTCTTTTCTTTTCTTTCCTTTCCTTTCCTTTCCTCTTCTCTTCTCTTCTCTTCTTTTTTTTCTTTTCTTTCCCCCCCTCCTCTCTCCTATCCCCCTTCTCCCTCTCCTTTTCTCCCTCTTTCTGCTTATAGATCAAGGTGTAGGTCTCACCTACTATTCCATCATCCACCCCCATGTTGCGATGTTCCCTGCCATGAAGAAAAAAGACATAAATTCTGAATCTGTAAGCAATTCTTCAATTAAATGTTTTCTTTCATAAGAGTTGCCTTGATCACGGTGTCTGTTCACAACAATAGAACAGTGCCTACGACATAAGTTGTTATCAGGGACTGGAGTATTGCTGTGACAGGCCTGTCTGTGCTGCTTGTTGACAGAATGTGAACTTTGAGATTTAGGGTTAAGAAAGCAGTTGAATTTTTTAACTGGGGCTTAACAGGCCATACTAGAAGGAACATGGAAGACAACCGTGCTGAGAGCAATGTAGCTTATGACAGCCAATGCAAGAAGTTTCAGAAGGGAGAATATTAGTAAATGACCCAGAAACCATTTATATATATATATATATTTGGACAAAGAATGTGACTAATTTCTGCCCTTGTTCTAAAAAATTTCCAGGGAGTTTAGGATTAGTGGTGTTGGCAGAAGGGATTTCAAGACAGCCTCGTACTGCCATGTGGTCACTTTTATACAGATCTACAGTGAAAAGAAGCAAGTAGGGCAAGGAGAAATACAAAATGGACAGTTTGAGGAGAAAAGGCACTCCAAGGAGTGTTACAAAACTAAGTACAGTGCTTAAGGAGATAAAATGTTTAAAGGAAAACCTGATGCTAAACGCAATAAAGGCAGTGGAGATCTCAGGTAAGACTCCACCAAGCTACGCTCCCTATTTTCGAAAAGGAATTAAAGAACTGCTTAAACAGTGAAAGAAACCGTCAGCATCAGAAAGCTGTTGCAAATGCAATGAGCAAGGTGTGTGGGGGGCAAGTTCCAGTTCCAGTAAGCAGCAGAACTTGGCAGCATCAACCATGTGGTTCTGGCTTTAGAGTTGAGGATGCAAAAAAAGGGGGTTTTGGAATCTTCAACAACAGCTAAGGAAAGCTGTTGAGGCCAGGTGTATAGTAGGAGAGAGGAGGCCTAGAGGGGCCATTGTGTGAAGCTGCGAAGGTGAAGCCTAGATTGCCCTGGAGATCCCATGGTGCCAGAGATGCCAGAGCCATGGGATGCCTGCCAAGGAAAATCACAGACTGAGCATGTAATCGGCCCAAGAGAGAGAAATGTTACAGTCAACAAAACTGGATTTAATTTAAGATCTGAAGATCATCTTGACATCAGGCATGGAGATGCAGAATTTTGCATTTGCCCAGCCGATTTTCAGTCTTGCTTTAGTCCAGAATTTTCTCACTATGCTCTCTTTCCTCCCTTTTAGAATAGTAATATATATTCTGTACCATTGTATGTGATCTGTTTTTTGTTTATTTATTTGTTTGATTGATTGATTGATTGATTGATTGATTGATTGATTTTACAGAGGATTACTTTAAGAGATTACCATGAGTCTCAGAGGAGACTTTGAACTTTGGCCTTTAAACAGTGCTGATACTGTTACAGACTATGGGGACTTTTGAAGTTGAGCTGAATGCATTTTTGCATTATGATATAGCAACAAGCTATGGAGGCCAGGGAGTGGAATGCAACTTTAATATAACAGTGACTAAGATAGCATGGATCTAGATAAATTGTTTTCAAGGAAGCTCAGGACAAAAAAATAATGTAAACCTGACATTCAAATATGAAACAGGAATTAGAGTGGGAGTTGGAGGGTCTTTTGTATTTCTAATCTCCACTTCCCTTATTTCTACACTTAAGAAAACCAGTTGTTTAAAATCCAAGATACAAAATGCAGCCAGAGCCTAACACAATTTATTATTAAACTCCAAATTTTCTTAATGTCTTTTTCAATCAATGCAAGAGGGTGTGTTAATTCAGTTAAGCCCCTATGTAGTACATTTATAAATAAAAGGGTAGGTCTTGCAGATAAACTGAGGAGAGATGACGGATATGAAAAAGTATTCTTGAAATATCCTGCCACAGTTAGGTTTTCCCAGAGGCTAATAGCATGATGGCCAATTAGCATTTATCAGCAATATAAGCCCACGTGCTTACTTAGACATTTTAGGTATTTAACAATGCTAGCACAAATGTAGATGATTTAATATTTAGAACCATTCATTGTGACTTGTTTTTCTACAAAGTATCTGAGCTATTCCCAGACACTCTCCTCTGTTCACATTGCAAGACTCATTCCAAGAGATATAGAACAGCTTTTTAAAAAATACATCAGTTTTTACTCTTCATTGTTTGACTTAGTTATCAAGAACATAAAATTAAAGAACCACATACACAAGAAATTATAGTGTTCATTTGTATGTATAAAACTGAACATCTGTAAGCCTTGGGTTTTACATCTGTGGAGCCAACCAATCTATCTGTGAGCAGAATTTAAAGACAAAAACCTCACATCCACACTGCCCAAGTTCATATATGCCCTCAATAACACTTACTAGCTATGACTTCCACGGGATTTCCCTAGGAATAGTCATTCTGAGTGGCTTGGAGTTGGACTGGGGGTAAAAGGGGAGGAGGGGTAGTTCTCTGTAAGGAAGAGGTGAGCTCTGTGAGAAATGGGAGAGTGAAGTTCCATACTTGAATCTAGAAATTGTCTAAGTGTGAAGAACAGGTGTGAAGGTTCAAGGCAAGCCACAGGTTGCAGTGTGGAGATGAGTTAAGTGTGATGCGGAGGGGTAAGAGGTCTGGCCAAACTCCCTCTACTGCGGATGCAGCCGTGGATCCTGGATAGACTCTGACGTCCAATGCTTAAGTGATCGTATGTTTCCCAGGCAAGTGCTGATCACTGCTGTATCAGCTTTGTCTCCGGGACTCACCTCTCACACGGACAAGCTGAGACTGTGATCACAGAAAGGAGACTCTAAAATTCTCTAAACAATATTGGATGCCAAAAAGGATGTCTATACTTTACATGCAGAAGATGATTTTCTAATTCTTGTTAGGTATGTGGGCATTTGGTTTGCATATATGTCTGTGTGCCGTTTGTATATATGGTACTGGCAGAGGCCAGAAGAGGCTGTAAGAGGACCTGGAACTGGAGTTACATGCGGATGTGAACTGCCATATGTATCCTGGAAATTGACACAGGTCCTCAGGAGGCGCTGACAGTGCTCTCAAATGCAAAGCCATCTCTCCAACCCTACGATTTTCTAATTGTAAAATCTGTGTTCTTAACAGAGCATTCCAGACAAAGTACCACACACCCTCTCTATGTTTCTGTAGGAGAAAGTGCCTTGTTCATGAAGGAGGAACACTGATTCGTGTTCAGTGACTGCCCCCACCCAAGTCTTCCTTTCTCTGTGTTTGTCCATCAGGAGAAGCCTTCAAAGTGCTTCTTTCATGGGATACAGCCTTCGTTTCCCCTCCACCTCTCACTTCCTCACTTGACATTTGTTATGGCTTCTCAAGCCAGTGTTGGAGTCTAATAACTTTGAGGCTTATGAGAGGAACAGTGTAATCTATTATTCCTATCAACTGTTGTAGTTCATCCATAGCAACAGTTACTGGGTTGTAGGTGAACAGAAAGGGATATGGAGAGATTACATTTAAGTGTCAGCGAGTAGATATGTTATCTTCACCTGTGTCCTGGATGCTTGCTGGAAAGATGGTTGCTGTGGTTTGTTAATAAAATGCCCCCCTCAGGATCATGCATTTGGATATTTGGTTGGCTGTTGGTGGCACTGTTTGGGAAAGTTATGGGACTTTTGGGAGAGGCAGCCTCAGTAGAGGAAGTACATCAATGGAAGCAGGCTTTACCTGGCTCCATTTCCTGTCTTCTGTCTCTACTTCCTCTACATGAAGTATGATTCCTTTGCTTCCTGACTGTCAGGCTGATTTTAAGCTCCAGCTGCTACACATCTGATGGACTCTGGGCTCTGGAACTGTAAGCCAAGATAGCCTGTGAGTCTTTAAGTGGCATTTTATGAGGGAATTTTACCACAGCATCAGTACATAACTAATACAACAATGTTTCACAGTCTTATTCTTACAGTAAGGAGTGTAGGTGGGTTAAATTACAAGCAGTCTTACGAAGTGGATGATAACGTAAAACCACATTCAAAGGTTGTTTTCACAGTATGAGCAAAATGCATTTTTACTAAATTTTTAAAGAAATAATGAAAATAGGGGAAACACTGCAAATACTATGTATACATTTTCACTCTATGTATCTATGCACACATTCACTTGTTTATGTATTTGTGATATCTATGTGAATGTGCATGGTGTATTACATGAAGGGTAATGTGACAGTTAACAATGATTATCACCTTAATGGGACATGCATTTTGCAAGGACAGCCCCTGGTCTTACTAGATTTCATGAAATGCATTTTGATCATACTCATTCCTCTCCCAACTCTTCCCTGACCAATGATGCTCCCTACCCACCAACTTCCTGTCTTCTTTTCTTAAGCCCATGGAGAGTAGTTTGTGGTACTCATATGTTCTTGGATGTGTGGCCTTTCACTGGAGCATGGTCTATCTACCAGGGGCTAAATGCTTAACGAAAACTGACTCTTCCTTTCCTAACAACTATCAGTTGCCAGTGGATCCTTAGCTAGAAAGCAATGGGACTTTGTGCTCACCTCCCCTCTCCAGCTTGGATTTTGTCTGGCTTAGACTTGCATAGGTTTTGTGAATCCCGTTTCAACCTCTGTGAGGTCATATGTGCAGCTACCCTGCTTTGTGTGGAAGACCAGACCTTAAATCCACTCTGAAAGCAGTTATTCCTGTGGCATTCCTGCCACTATTGCACCCATGGGCATGTCTCGTCAGGTCTCTCATTATCATCATTCTCAGAACTTCCATCTGGGTAAGAGGCACAATTCCTCTCCTCTTCCAGGAGTTTGTGTGGAACCTTCTAGTGCTGTGAAACCTACCCATTGAGAATGAAGCTTCCACGTTGAGTCAGCTTGATTCCTCTGTATGTGGTACCTTCAGTAATAGGGTCTTATTGTCAAGATGTGGAGAGTAACCAAGAACATTGGCTTGTAACGTTTGTGGTTCTATAGGACCTGATCAAAACTTTTGACCTGGTCAAAAACTCCAGAGGTAAATATTTAAGTGGCACATACATTTAATGTGACTGACACAATGCCTGGTGTGTGTATACCATTGTACACAGTAACTACATTTTTATTATTTAACAGTTAAAATGTTTAAATACTAACACATTTAGAACAGAAGCAAATTATAGTGTCTCCAATATGCTTTTTGTCACCAACATTCAGGTTATTTCCTTTCTAAATTGTCCATCTTACTGCAATGTCAATCCTTATATAGAACACCATTCTGGGAACCGTTTCATTTTCTGTAGTGGGGATAGACCAGGAAGACACATCAGGGAGCTAAGCTGCAGACCAGCACAAACTCCTAAACCAGCTAAAACATTTGTAGATCTTTATGGTAAGTTTAATTTTATTTATTTACTTATGTATACAGTGTTCTGCTTGCCTGTACACCTGCAGGCTAGAAGGGGCACAAGATCTCATTGTAGACGGTTGTGAGTCCCAATGCGATTGCTGGGAATTGAACTCAGGACATTTGGAAGCTCTTGCCCTCTGAGCCATCTTTCCAGCCCAAATTTAACTTTTTAAAACTGAATTGCACCTTTCTCCAGGGTGAACTTCGTAGATGATGATGTTATAGCACCAAGCTGGACAGGACTGCTAGCTGTCTATTAATTATAAAAAATACTGTTTTAAAGTCTGAGTTTTGATTAAGTTAATTAAGTAAGCTAATTGAGTAAGCTAATAAAGGAGTTAGTAGGAAGTCCAACATAACTGTCTGTTGTAAGCTTTTGAGTTCAGCACTAAATACCTTGGAAAGTAGTATTTATATTTTTGTCAGGGTTATTTTTTGTTTTGGCTTATTTATTTGTTCGTTTGTTTTTCAGGCCACATTTATGGTTTAAACTTGCCCTACATGCCACTGTTTTATAGACACATGGATGAGCTCACACAGGCATGGACAAGCTACATGCAATTTGCTCACTCTAAGTAATTCATATTAGTAATTTTTTAATTACTTTTGTCTGTATATGGTTTTGCATGGATGTATATGTAGCATATGGAGGCAAAGAGTAGCATTCTCTCTGCTGTCTCTGTTACTCTGTGTGTGTGGTCCCCTGTCTCTCTGTCTGTCTGTCTCCCCCTCGGTTTCGGTCTCATTCTCTTGAGATATAGTCTCTCACCTACCCTAGAGCCAGATGCTATGACCACCTCCACAGTACTAGGGTGTTAGGTCTAAATATATTTGGAATAGAATAAGGTAGAAAAGATCAATTCTTGTGTGCTGATTTGTCGATTTGTGCTTTAAAGCACTGCTTGCACTGCCTGTTTGCCAAGCATGTCCACCTGATACTTGGAGCAGAATGACCTGCAGGAATCGCTGAAACAATGACTTGTTGCCTGAACAACTTGCTGACCACCACACACACATCTATGTCATCTCATTTGCTTGCCTACCTTGTGGTTTTATAGTGTGAAATGAGGATCTAAGCTGTTCGTCAAAGTTGTTCAGGAATTATCCGGGCTTCAGTGCACTGGGGCCCTCTCCTCTCTTTCACTCTCATGTGTGTCTCGTGTCTTTCTTGCCTAACTATTCCCATACACACTCCACCGGCTTATTACACAGGTTCTTGGGGTTTGAACTTTGGTCCTCTTGATTTGCACCACAAGCGCTCTTACCCTCTCTGAGCCATCTTCCTAGCCCTGTGTTACTAATTTTTAACCTTTCAAATTTAAGTCAAAATTATTGATCCATGCTGCTATTTTTTTCTTGGTTCAGATCCTGCTGTGTCAGGCCATCCTCTCCTTGTCTTCATGGCTAATGAAGCATGAAGTTGGCACTGGGTTTCCTGTGCTGTGTTCCCTCTTCTGTGCAATTGAAAAGTTAGATCACCTTGGCCTAAATACAAAGAGGACACTGGCTGACCCTCAGGCACTTTGACAGGTCTGGGTTCTTCCCTTGTGTTTTCTTATTGGTTTGTTACGAAGACGAACCAATGTTATTTATTAAAAATTGATTGAAATCAGGCCATGATAAATTACAGTTTAAGAAATTAATAATAGCCTCATCTTTTATTAACAAACATTAGTGCTCTTACACAATTTAAAAACTACAAAATAACTGAATCATTACAGCAATAAGTTGTTTCTCATAAAAATGGCACAACTTACAAAGTACATTAAGTATATTAACCAAATTTGACCCTCATTGCATTGTGTTTCTTATGTACATTCACAGGCCATTTCTAACAACTTGTGTTATTAAATTCAAATGCTATAGGTAAAATTAATTAAAATAATTGCTATAATGTGTATTATTCTATTACATTAGAAAGGAAAACCATTGTTTTTAGTAATAAAAACATTGAACTTACTATATATATATATATATATATATATATATATATATACATACATATATATATATATACACATTTAATGAATATGAAACAATCTATTGTTTATTCAGCCACTCAGAAAATATCAGACAATATCAAAGCTGTTGGCAAATAACAAACAAAACAAAACAAAAAAACCTAAACCATGAAATGTATAGTACATGAGGTGTGGTAAGTCATATGATGGAAGTTCTGTCCAGAGGAGACAAGGTTTGCAGCATCAAGATTTAAACATAACAAATCAGTCATTGCTTGTAGCTGCTAAGATCTCACATGACTATAGACTGAATCTCAGGAAGGAGACAAAAGTTCCACCAGGCAACTGTACTCTGGCTGGGCACTGCAGATTCTGTGGAGGACGAAACTGGATAGACAAAGAAAAGGTCTGACCCTCTGAGTATGAGAGGAAATAAAAGAAGATGAAGAAAAAAGAGTAGAAAGGTGGAATGTCTCACATGACTGAAATTAAGTTGGTATCTATATAAAATAGTATTTTTATTTTTATAAACTACCTGGTAAATACTTGATAAAGTATGTAAAAATAAAAATAAAGAGAAGGATTCAGAACAAAAGGAACCATCAGATCATGAAAGAAGAGAAGAATGAACGAAGGAACCTTATATCAGGGAAAAAATACTTAATATAATGAAAGTAGTGAGTCCTTCCTGATTATAATTCCTTAAAGAAGTATACATGTGTTAAATTCTCCAATTAAAAGATGGAGGATGAGGAACGGGTTAAAAAAACATAAACCAATCAAACAAACAGAAAGTAAACATAGAGACAAGATCTGATATGTGTTGCCAATAAGAAAACTATTACCCTTTGGGGACACAGGATGGACTTGAGTGTTATAAAAAAGCTTCTATGCTCTTGGGAGACAGGGAAGAACAAGGTAGCTATGCTTTTACAAATGAGGTCATAAAGTTGGTGATCCATCAAAAGTACATGAGAATTATCAACGTATATGTACCCAAGCCCACTGTATAGTAAATCCTAATAGAATTGTATAAATCAGCAGTGACACATTCTAATACCCGGCTGTCAATAGCAGATATTTTATTCATCGAGACAAATTTTCCAAGTATTCTGTAAAGAAACAAATGTGTTGGAAACGCCAGTAGGCCCTGCAGTCATTAACAGAGCCTCCCTCTAGTACCAACACACCCTCTCTGCAAGTGTGCCCAGGTAATATTCAAGAGTGGACCTTATGTTATGTTAAGAATAAGTGTGCA
Source organism: Psammomys obesus (assembly GCF_907164565.1). Taxonomy (NCBI): domain Eukaryota; kingdom Metazoa; phylum Chordata; class Mammalia; order Rodentia; family Muridae; genus Psammomys; species Psammomys obesus. The sequence continues at coordinate 2,309,020 of NW_026590699.1, forward strand.
AACTTAAGGACACTGAGATAATATGGAATCTGTGTTCTGCAAGGGTGAAAGTCAGCAAGAAAACAAAGTATATATAAGACCTGTGCAGGGGCAAGCCAGCTGAAATGCCGGTGTGGGTGGAGCTGGGGCATGTATGTGTGTGTGTGTGTGTGTGTGTGTGTGTGTGTGTGTGTAGTTCTGTTCCTTCTCTGAGGAACTACTGCAACTGATGGCTGCTGGGGGATGGGTTTCCTTCCGGGATGTCACCCTGGGAGGCCTCATGCGCATCCCAGCAGCAGTAAGTGTGCTCAGCGTGCTAAAGACAAAGAACACATGATTCCAGGAGGGAAAAGTGGCTGGGGGTAGGGAGGGAATTAGATGAGAGGGAACGAGCTAGATCTGCTAAAGATGCATTGCTTCTATGTAATTATACACACACACGCATACACATACATACACACATATCAATACCCATATACACACAGACACACATACACACAAATACCCACATATATACACACACATAAATACATACACACATACACACACCACATGTATACATACACTCATAACACATACATATATACAGTAATATACACACATATACTTACACATACACACATACACATAAACACATGCACACCCATATTCATACATACAAACATATCATACACATATACATAAATACACATTCACACACATACAATTACACACACATACATACTTACATACATACATACATGCACTCATACATATAAACACAAACATACACACAAATACACATACACACATGCACACAAATACACATACACACACTTTCACACACATACACACACACTTTCACACAAACATACACCTACACACATATACCCATCCACTCGTACGTGTGTGTATGTATTCATAAATAGGTGAAAATTAAACAGCACATTTCCAAACAACCAGTGGACTGAAGAAAGCCAAAAAAATAATGATGATGATGATGATGATGATGATTAATAAAGCTAAGGCAGATCCCCAGGCAAATCAAAACAGAAACAAAGCACCACAGGCTGCAGACCCGACCCGTTTGTAAAGGAACACAGTGACTATCAAGGTCTGTGTGAAGAGGTAAGTTACTCCCAAATGAGTAACTGTACTATACTACATACCCCAAGCAAGTGGCTTGAGAACAGACTACACTCAAAGTTAAGAGAGAAAGGAACTAGTAAAAGTTTAGAACGTTGACACACAGATTAGAAAGATGATAGACTTAAATCAATGAAGCTGGAAGTTGGTCTCTAAAGGGGTTAAAATAAATACTGAAGTAGGAGTACAGACCTGTGCGATTGTAAATGGAAGAGGGGGAAATACATCTAGAACTACGAAGGGTCATAAAGCTACTATCAAACCTAAGTATCGGCCAGTGGGCCAGTGGGATGACCCATACGAAATAGACTGAAAGGACAAAGGGACATTGGGTCAGTAGCATGACTTTCCTGAAGCAGTGGGGTGGGGCTCACTGGCAGAGTATCCTAGGCAAGGTATTGTGTCCTAGGAGGTACTGTGTCCCATGCCCATACAAGAAAGGAAGTGGGGGGAGGGAAGGAGAGAGGGAGGAAAGAGGAAAGGCAGTGAGGAGTACAGTCTGGTTAGACAGAGCTTCTGAGTATGGGGAATGACAACAAAAAATTGCTTTCAGTGGCGAATTTTCTAGACATTTAAAGGAGAACAAGTGGCAACCTTTCTCAAAATCCACCAAGGCGATGACAAAGGAGGATGGAATAATTCCAAACTCATTTTATAAGGCCTGGGTTACCTTCATAAAAATGTGTAAATAAGAACAGAAAATACATAAATATGTATCCATCAGCATTCATGACCTTCTATACAAAAAACTTGCAAAAAGTCAAGAAGTTTTTTAAGTGTTAAAAGAAATAAATAAAACCAGTAAAGTTGAGGGGTGTTAACTATATTGCATTCTCATTTGCTGCTAATAGTGAACGAGCCCAGCAACAAACTCAGAGAATTTTTTTTTTTATAGCAACAGTAAGAAGTATTAAGGGCTAAGGGATAGATGTGCTCAGAAAAAGATGTCCTGTACCGGAAAGCCTGAGACATAGCTGAACTCTGCAATAAGCAGAGGGATCTCTTGGACACTCTTGGTGGGAACATGCATTGACATGTGAGGAAAAGCCCAGAGGTCGAAGTACAATGGACACCTGTCATTATCTGTACTGATGTGGGAAGGGAATACTCACTCTCAGAACAGCTTTTATAAAGAAACCTGTGCTATTCAGAGTGGCCACCAAGTCCCCAGGAAAGACTTACCATATTACTGGAGAAGAAAGAGAAAATGATGGGGCTCTGTCAGTCCCACCAAGTAATGAGAAAGTAGATTCCTCTATAGCCTCAGGCGATAATAGAAAACAGGAGACTAGTGTTAACATTTTGTATGTGCCTCAGTTAAATCTCATAGTCTTTAGTATATGTACAAAGTCCTCATCTGCCACCCACATTAGCTGTAAGTCCCCTCTGTTCTACCTCCGCCAGTTCTAAAACCCAGGCAGCCATTGTTTTTCTCCTGATTTTACAAAGGCCACACAGAAGGAGCTAGCCCACTGACCATCTCAGGCAGTAGGTATATAGGGAAACCAGTTTATAATCAACTTTCTAGTCATCTGCCTGTGCCAACACAGTCAACAATTCAGCCACAATTAGACATTTGCCTCTTTAGACAGATACCTGAGACAAATCCCCATTCATCTCAAATTTGGAGAATGTGGGTCTTGATGATATCAACATGTACCAAAATCAGCAAAAACATTCTATCACTCAGTTAAGAAATCTGGAGGTACTGGACCACGGAGGTAGCCAGCATGCACATCACTGTGTTTATGCCATCAGGTCCCAGATTAGCTCTGAGACCCAGTCTTCCTAGCAGGCACATTACACAGTCTTTTGAGTTCTGCTGTGTTTGGGTTCTGTACTCTACCTTGTGAGTTTGTTGGAAACATCTGGAAACTGCAATTTCAACACTGTAATGTGTCTCTGGGTCTTTGAATTACAGAGCATTTCGTGTTTTGTTATTGAAATTTACCGGCATGTTATTCCCTATGACAGGCTCATTGAGACAGACACCTTCCTGAGCGGACACTGTGAAAGGCACAGGATTAAACTGCTCATTTGTCTCCTGTCTACAGTGACTTTTCCAAGCTAATGGCCTCAAATCCATCTTTGCAACTTCAACAAATGGCTGTCAGACACTTCCCTCAGTCTTGCTGCCTGTTCCATTATCGTCCTGGGATAATTCAGTCAGGCAGTCCATATGATGCTTAATTCCTCTTTACCTCTAAAACACAATAAAAAGAAGGCTCCAGGTGTGATGGTGTTGAAAATGTCAAGCCTTGAAAGAAATGCTAGGTGACAACAATAAAACTGATCTCAAAAGGAGAGCAGATGCAGTGAGGATTGAAAGAGCTTTTAGAACGTGTGCTGCTAACAACATAGTGTTCCAAAAATAAATTATAAGATGTAGTCCCACTCAAAGTTTCCAGCTAGAATTGTTCTCTGAAAGTCTTCTTTCAGAGACGTAATTGTAGCCTGGGCATAATCGGGTACTTCCATTGACAAACTTAATTTCTGAACATACTCCACTTCTCTATCTAGTAACCTTCAGTTCTCTTATTTCCTTGAGAAGATTTGACCTATTGTTCCTATTTCCATCAATATCCCAGGGAACTCCAAAGGCCTTTCAATTCCCTCACCAATATATAACATTCTTAACAGCTACAAAGGGCAGGAAGGGCAACACATCACGATTCAGTTTGCCCAGACCCCGAATCGCCATAGTGATACATGCCTGTTGGCTGTTCCTCCCCAACACTGTGTGTCTAGTTACCAAAATATACGTATCAAATAAAGCTTTGGCTGGGCATAGGGGTGGGGGCGCACAGTAGCTAAAGACACAGGCAGGAGGATCTCAAGTTTAAAGCCAGACTGTGACATTCAGTATTAGAAAAAGACATTAGGAGCTGGACACAGTGGCATATAACTGTAATCCCAGCACTCAGAGAGACAGAAGCAGGGTTATCTCTGTGAGTTCAAGACTGGCCTGGTCTATACAGGGAGTCCAAGGCAACAAAGAGAAAAAAAAGAAAAAGACATCAGGACTGGGACTGGTGAAATGCTCAGTGGATAAAAGCCCTTTCCACCAAGCCTCCTGACTGCCTGAGAGAGACCCCTCAAGACATAAATAAATGCACTGTGGCACAGGCTAATCCACCCTTACACACACAGACACACACAGTCTCTCACAGAACAAATAAAAATTCTTAAAGATATAGAAAGGGGAAAATGCATGATTTCATAAGGTCTCTCATATCACTCTAAGCTATGTTACTTCTATCTTCCTTGGGCTATCATCCTCCAAATTCTTGCCAATCTCTCACTGGGTGAGCACCACTGCTTACCATCACCTTCTGTACCTCCTGAACAATCCCACAATGTGTGGACAACTTAAGGAATAAATCAGGCCCCTTCTGTCCCAAGTAGCATACAGAGCCTCTCAGGTGGCACTTGGCCCATAGAAGCTGACCTCGGTCTCCTCGTCCAGCCTCAGCAGGGGCTTCTCACCCTATACCCCACTGTCAAACATTCAAGTTTTCTTTTTCATCTTCCCTAATATTCTCATCTTTTTCTATCTGTAGACTTATTTTTTTTCTATCTGTAGACTTACCCCTTATCCTTCACATTTTATTTTAATATTTCAATATTTCCCTGCCCCCTTCAAAGCAAGTTTTGGAGGGAAGCAACAGTCAGGCTCCCTGTTTCAGACTCAAACATCTCCACTGTCACCCCTGACTCTGGGGACACAAATGCATCTAAACAATCTTGTTTGGATGCATTTTGCCTGGGCAGAATGCCCATGCCCTCTGTTACATCACCACCAGTGGCTGTACAACATTTTGAATGTAGTAAACATAGCCATATGTGGGGACGCACCTAAGGAATATAGTCTGTCTTTCATCTATTGTGAGCACATCATAGAATGTGCTTGGACTCTGGATATAGCCTGAAATGCAGGATGTTTCTTTGCCTAATCTCAGCCTCCTCCTGCAGCAGTGTTTGCCACTAGAGAGTTAGGATAGCCCAGAGACCAACAAGGGTGTAAGCTTTGTCATTCCATTAAAGTGTCCAGCAACCACTGTCCTCTCTGTGGCCTTTCATTGGATGCAGTGTTCTATGTAGCACAGCACTCTGTTGAATTTGGATTTTGACTCCTTGAGGTTCAATGAGCTATGTCAGATAGAAATCTTCATCCTCGTCTTGTTGTGCTTTTCATTGTGGTGACATTTCCAAGTAGGCTCCTGTGATATCAGAGTTAGAATGAGTTGTTGCCAAAGCCATCCTTCATTCATTAGAAATGTCAAGACTACATTTTGTTCATGGCTTGGGACTGCAGATAAATTCTCTGAGGTTGGCAAGCTATTACCTTCGTTGATGCTGGCTTTTAAGAATCTCAGGGGAGGATACCAGGCAGATAAGGAAAGCATACAAACCTGATGCATGATGATATTTGACCATTTGAAGCTTTGAGAAGACACAGGTTTGTATTTTGGGAAACCTGGAGGAATGCACTTTGAAATCAGTCATGAGAGAAGGTAGAAAGATACATAGCATGATGCTCTTTCTCATGAACAGTTTTGGGTAGAACTCAGTTCTGAAGGAAATAGTTTCTGTGGTAGTCAAAGATTAGGGGTTAATGGAACAGAAGGCGGCATTTCAGAGTATCAATAAAGGAGGCTGGTGACACCAAAGGTGCATGATGGGAAAGGTTATAGGATGAAGTGAAGGTATTATAGGTTGATGCAGGAGTTCCCTGGGTGCTCATGGTCCCTGAGACCAGCAGTGAGGTGGATTTCTGGTGACTGATTCCACTGAAACAGAGACAGACTGAAAGCAGGGAAACCAACTGGAACTGAATTTCTTTGATGACATTTACAGTGATAGAGACTCCATTAAACGCCAGAAAGGACCCTAAGACAGATGGGATTGAATTCTGGAATGAGGTTTCAAGAGAATGTGATGTAAAGGCCCAAGAGATTTCCCTAGAAGCAGACACTGGCAACATGAAATATCCTCAGAACCCTCAGAGACCTTTGATTGGCATCTTGTCCAGTAAACGGCAGCTGCCAAGACAATTTGACAATGTGCCCTGGCTATCTTGAAATTCTAGAACACTGGACTGTCCCTGAAGGACTTGCTGGGCAGCCATGAATAAGCAGGACTTGGCAAGGACTGCCTGAAATTGCTCCAGGAACTTGCCCTAGACAGAAGGCTGGACTGGTGCCATCTAGCCAGGAACCGTCTTGTGTAGATGCTGGATAGACAGCACTTATCTTTCCATTTCTCCTGAAATGAGTTCCTCCTACCAAAGGTAGAAATTAGATAGAAATTTAGCCTGTTAAGTGTAATCTGCAGTAACAACTTACAGGCATAATGATTGTCTCTGGGGAAAAGGCAACGTGTTCTACCAGGCCATGCTGGAGTTCTCCTCTGTTTTTATACCCTTAATGATCTTAAAAAGCACATCCCAATAACAAAGAGAAAATAAATTATATAATTAGCAATATCAGTCTGTTTTCTTATTAGCTATAATAGCTTTATATTAAAGTCATCTGTCTTTTGTTGTATTAGAACCCAACAGTAATGCATCCATAACGGGGCCTGCTCAAATGGTTCAGAATGCATCATTTTAATCCCACATCTTGGCAAAATTGGTATACTGCTTATTTAGTTTCCTTTTATAAAGTATGTAACATGGCGGTAGGGGCTATAATACAGGGTAGGAGTAGCATTCAGCAAACTTAATTTTCATGACATTCAAAGAGACCCAGAGCTGATGGAGCCATCCAAGAGGCACCCTCTATGGTGCTCTGTAGTTCGCTCTGTGAGACAGCCATCCCCACAGCCCTGCAGTTTTGAGTCCATCCAGGTTCTAATAGCGCAAAGAATTCTGGGCACCGAGCCTCATGTGGACTTCGGCCATGGTTTCATCCTTGCAGATGAGCAGCAGCTCATGAAAACTATCTCTAATTTCTTATCAAACTTTCTGACTCATGATATAATTAATGTGTCCTTAGCAACTTTGAAAACTCACCTTTATTTTATGTTTCCTTCTTCCTTTCCCAGTATTGTAGGAATCTGGCCTTTCCTCTAGTGGCATATTGTTTTCAAGAGTAAAATATAGATATTAATAGGGGAAAGTTTCATCACTGCCAATCTTAGTTTGAGCTCCAGTTCTCAAGCCATTTGTCCTTCTTATCTGAAGTCCAAGCAGCTCAGCTACACCAATGAGTCTTCTAAGGGATTTGTGCCCATCTAATCCTTTTTTACAGTGTTATACATGGGCACACATGGCATTAACAAATACAGTACAGGGCAAACTCAGCAGGAATTTTTAAAACCTAAAGTTCTGGAGCCAGGAGCTTCTTTGTGATCCTCATCTCAGGACCCCATGAACCAGGAATTTGGGAAAGCAAACCCTCAATAATAGGAATAAGGACATAGCTAAAGGAGGCCCATCTACTCTGGAGTCAGTAGATGGGAGGAGTCAAGACATACCTGAAAGAGCCATCTTTGCCCCGGGGCCATGAAAGAGAACTGGCTATATCCACAGGGAGCTCTAGCTACTCTTTGACCCAGACAGGGTGTTAAAACTTATCTCACATGAGACTCGAGGCAATGGTCCACGGAGCTGCAGCATCCAGAAATATGCAGACTCTGAAGAAATATTCCTGCTCCTACAGCTGAACACCCAAGTATTTTCCCTGAATCTGTCTTAGGCCTCTTTTTAACCCCCATGCTTTTGTTTCTGTTCTGGAGTCTTCTACAAATATAGCAAGCTGGTGGAATCATTCAGGGAGACACAAATTTACATATGAGATAGAGTGCCCAGTGGGGTGACTGAGACAACCATCTTAGCCTTCTGCATTCAATAACCATAGGTAAAGTTGACCCCCCACACACACACTTATCCATTATGCATGCTTATCCAAAGTCGCTTTAAGGTCTCAACTTCATTCTTTGCAGCATTTCATTCTTTGCAGTGTTACATAGAAAACTCCAGAAGCTCTTTAGCTGCTTCCACCACCTCTGTTCATAATGGTAGAGAATTGCTGACATGGCACAGGGCATCATTCTGCACCAGGCCCTGCAGAGCATCACAGATCCAGAAGGGGGCCTTTCCTGGAGTGAAACCAAACTGTGGTGTCACTGACATTTGAAAGATTTAAATGGCCTTCCTCCCTACCTGGTGATTCTGTTTTCAGTGAGGTTGCCAAGCAAGAACATCTCCCAAGGCCGCTAAGTGAATCAGGTACCTTCAGAAGGTATGGATGGCTGTAACATCTCTGAGATGTCTGGTTTCAGCAGAGTTGTTTTATGTGAGTAGAGTAGACCCTGATGATAAATTAAATATGCTTTTTTAAAAGCAAAACAAAATTTAGACAGAGAACCAAGGAAGAAGTCATCCTTAGTTTAAATGTTCTTACCTGGGTCATTGGGTAAACCTTGGCTAGCCCAGGGCCTTTGCTGACCTACAAGTCATGTTTTAAATCCTACAGAGAGACGCCCCATTGCTCTAGGGGAAGATCAGTCATGTGTAACACACAGACATGAAAAAAAAGCCTTAGTTTCATCCTTATGATGATACCTCTAACCATGTTTATTAGTCAAATTTTATAACAAATCTAAGATAGAATTTTTCTTTTATTTTTAACATTTTTTTTATCAAATCAGTTAATAACACCTGTTTTGTATCTAGCCTTGATCATAGTCCTTTCCATGTCTAGTCAGTGAGCAACTTTTATGTTGTCTTTCTTGGAGGACATATTTTGACAGATGTTTGAAGCTTGATCCTCTTTGATTTCAGATTGGGGTTAGACTTATCTCCTACTGGATTCTATTCTTGAGTAGACCTCCATTGGAAGAGTAATCATGAATAAAATGTATAAGGTTCTTTCTGGCCATGGATCCTAAAACCCTTTACCTCATGAACAAATGAATGAATGTAAAGAATTTCTACAAATGTCTCATCAGTCTCAGGATGAGACAAGAGTATTTATTTGACTCCAGAACCAGATTTGGTAATTAGAAATATTATAAAAAAGTATCTTGGGATTTTTTTTTAGTTGTTCCCCACGAGTTCACAGTCTGGCTGATACTGGCTATCCCAGGCTACAGGCAGTCCTTTCCATACCTTTAGCCTGGTGGTAAATCACAGATCCCTACTTCTCATAATACTGTCTCTTAAATCTTTGTAATAAAAGTGAGTGGGTGAGATATTGTTCAACAATCTGTTGAAGATATTTTCCTTGAGATGTTGGCCCGGTCCATTGTTAAGTCATACTTGGCCAGACATTTCTCACAAATAAAACTAAAATGAAGACCTACTTATGATTCTGTTTCTCTCTAGTTACTCATATTACTTACAAAAGAAATAAATAAATGCGTATCTAAACTACTGCATTGAAGCAATTCATATTAGATTGAACTTTGACCTTCTTCCTGGTTATAATATTTATTAAATATTAAATATGTATTTTATAACATTTAATGTCTCATTAAGGTCACAAAATGCATATAAATTATATCAACTGAAAGCATTAACTTTTAAAGGCTTATCAAACTGAGTATTTTTTCTTTTCTGTTTCCAATACAAATTGTCAACTTGTTATTTTCTGTACAAGATCAGATGTCTGGGTCAGATTGTGGACAGATCACTATGGAAACACACAAATACAAAGAGTAATTATTTTGCACAGTGGGGTGCATACAAGTGAGAGTTTAACTCCAAGGGACATAGACTTCTATAATATTCTGCCTTGTTACTAGCTAATGGGCTTTGAGAATGTTTTTAACCCCTCTCAAGCACTTTCCTTGTCTGTACAATGATAAGAACAAGATTTGATCATCAAGTGTGTAGAAGTTTCTGTAGTTACCACCAACAGCTGTAGCTTGCCCCCATTTTGTCAGATGCACCCCGTGAGCTCAGGACTCTGCTAGGCTGCACAGGAAGGTTCTGGACTGATGCCTTTGGTTTATATGAAAACTTAGAATGCCATGCTTCCTTAACCATCCATTAAACATTCCTTAAATATACATTACAAACTTTATGTATGTGAGTATGTTGCATTTAAAGTATAATTTCCCTCTTGAAGGTTTTTATCAAGGTGCCAACATCTGCTGGTCAGTGGATCCCTTGGCTTCCTGTACATAAAACATAATTGGTTTTTCTTTGGTAAGGAAAGAAAAATTGAAAATATGATCAGAACAAGAAGGATTGATTTGATATTGAAATATTATGAGTTTTGTTTGTTGTATGTTTTAGTACATTTCATGGTACAGCTCATATCCTCCTAACTCCTCCTCTCCACCAATGCCCTTCTGTGTGCGTGTGCGTTCGTGCGTGTGTGTGCATGTGCGTGTGCGTGTGCGTGTGCGTGTGTGTGTGTGTGTGTGTGTGTGTGTGTGTGTGTGTGTGTGTGTGAAATGCCTGTGGAAGGCAGAGGTCACCCCAGGTGTCACTAGTTAGGACTCATACACTGTACATCTTGCTATAGGTTCTCTCACTGGTATTTAGCTCACTGATTTGACCAGACTGAGCTCCATGGATCTGCCTGTTGCTTTCTTGCTTTAAAGTGAAAAACAGGAGCCACCACACTCTCCTTTTATGCTGGATTCTGGGATCCAAACTTAGGTGTCTGCGCTTGAAAGGCAAGCATTTACCAACCAACTAAACTTTCTCTCCAGGGCCTAAAGTTGCTGTTTTGTCTTCTTCAACCCTTTATCATTACCATAACCTTCTAAATTCCTTCACTGGACAGAATTTGTTCATTATTTCTTTCATCTTGCTTGTGCTCTGATGCAGTCTGCACTGCTTCTTATCAAACTCCTGTTTGATAAGAAAGTTAAATTTTTCTCATTATATCTGGACTAGAAGGCCACTTCCCAGGAAGTCCTTGGGATTTTGAATCAGTGTGTCTAGCTGTGGTTTCATCCTTCTTTCTGACAATAGTGGATTTTAGTTGAGTCAGATATGTGTGCAAGTCATCGATATATGCTTACCACTCAAGTACCACTCAAGCTGGTGGTTCTCCCTGGACTAGTGGAGCCTAAACATGAGGTAAAGTCTCATGCGAGAGCCAAATGTATTCATAGCATCGGGCAGTTGATTCTCTGAGGGTTGAAATGAGTCACCTGAGTAAAATGTACAATCACAAGGACGAGGAAGCACACATGGCAGAAACATGGTTTTCCGTAGAGGCATAGCCAGTTGTAATAAATAATCTAAAGTAAACTCACACCCGCTACACCTGGGAGGCTCAGAAAAATACCTTCCTAGAAGAATTCCAAGGCTTTGGAGAAACTGAGGTCATAAGACTCTTGCTTGTCTTCTCAGAGTATTCACACAAGCACTCACATTCCATGACCCCATTCTTGGACCATGTTCCAACAGTTGTCCTATGATGTTTTTGTTCAAATTAAGAAAAATAATACTTTTGGTTTGTTCAGTCACAACACGTATGCCAATACCAATAGCACCGTGTTATGGTTATGGTATGGTGTGGCATGGCATGGCATGGCATGATATGTTCTGTTATGTAAAGGAAATCCACTTTGTCTACTGTTGGCAGTATGGTAAGAAGAAAGCATGTCTGGAATTCATTACCTATAAGTGCTGAGAGTTTTGAAAAAAACAAAACAAAACACTCATGCCAGATTTGAACTATTTAGAAAAGACACAGGTTTAAAAAATATCAAAAATCATAGTTGGGGAACATTGCAAATTTTGCAATTTGCCCACTGTGATAGAGTGAATTAACACATAGTAAAATATTTGAGAAATGTAAATAATCTGAACCCAAAGTCAGAAGTAATCTGAACAAGTTATTTGGGCTTTAGGGAAAAGAAAAAAATTGCTTAAAAGGATGTGAACAGGTGGTAGGGTACCCTAAAGCCAACTGTAAGATAGATCTGCTGTCCTTGTGGATGAGGGAAGGAGGTCACTGTGCATCCTTTCCAGTGTGTCCTTCACAGTGACCATCTGAATGTCTCACAGAGCCTGCCAGGAATGAAAATTCCCAGGCTTGCTGAATAGAAAGCAAAAGGTGAGCCCAAGCAGCTTGTGTATTAAGGAACCTTCCAAAGTCAGTTGTCACTTCATGCTGAGGACAGCAGCATTGGTGCAGACACCCAACAGGAAGCTCAGGTGTCCACCCAACACGCTATACAGGCTGGCACGCTATACAGGGATTCCCAGTCACCTACCTTGTTGACTGTGGCCTCACCAGTATACCTATTTACTGACCAAATATCTAAATAACCTTGGTTTAGATGACTAATTCTATTTCTTTTTTTTTTTTCTTTATTTTTATTATTAGTTACATTTTATTAACTCTGTATCTCAGCTGTATCCTGCTTCCTCATTCCCTCCCAATTCTAACCTCCTTCCCTCATCTCCTCCCTGCCCCTTTCCAAGTCCTCTGATTGAGGAGGACCTCCTCCCCTTTCATCTGACCCTGTTTTATGAGGTATCTTCAGGACTGGCTGAAAAGCCCTCCTCTGTGGCCTAGCAGGACTGCTCCTCCCTTGTGGGTTGGGGAGGTCAAAGAGCCTGCCATTGAGTTCCTGTCAGAAATAGTCCCTATTCCCCTTACTAGGGAAAACCAATTGGTTACTGAGCTACCACGGGCTACCTCTGAGCAGAGGTTCTAGGTTATATCCATATATGGTCCTTGGTGGAGTATCAGTCTCAGAAAAGACCCCTGTGCCCAGATATATTTGGTCCTTGTGGAGCTCCTATCCTCTCCACGTCATACTAACTCCCCCTTCTTTCATATGATTCCCTGCACTCTGCTGAACGTTTGGTTTTGAGTCTTAGTATCTGCTTTGATACACTGCTAGGTAGAGTCTTTCAGAGGCCCTTTGTGGTAGTCCTGTTACTTGTTTTCTCCAACATCCAAGACTAATTCTATTTCTTAAGATGGAGTTAAGATCTGCTATATGACATTAGTCTTCTCTTAGTTTCCTGGCATTCATATTTCTCTACTTATGTGGAAGAAAAGAATAGTGGTATCCAGGTCAAGATGGAAAACATATATACGATGATCATTTTGTTTGTTTTATCCTCCATCCTTCACCCTTTAAATGGAATGACTCTTTCCTAATGCCTTACAAAATACTTTTTTAAGATTCACTTTTCTCCCATGGAAGTGGGAATGAACCCCAAGGTAAAGGGAACACAAGAAAACAACTCTCCTGAGCATGCTCCAGTTTCTTTCTTGATTTGTAGCATCATGTGTCCAAAGTACCCATAAAGGCTCTACTTTGAAATCATTTAACCCTACATTTCCAGTGTGTGGATCTGATACCACTCAGAGCTGCTCAGAAACACAGATGCACAGACACCACCTTGCCTTCTGTTATAAGTCAGATTTTATGAACACTCTGGTCTTTCTTATATGTTTGAATCACAAGCAATAACCACAATAGGCTATTGCTGGAAAAGTGCTAGTCTGTCTCTATAGCCAGCTAATTTGTTACTTCAACTAGGCTTGATAATATTGCATGGAAGGAAGCAGCCTCCTCTCCCAGAGGAGTTACAGTCTTCTGAAAAAGAAAAGCAAGATAATATTTATAATAATTCAACTCTGATTATGAGTGCATGTCTTTAAGATAAAACATGTTTTGTTCCATCAGAAATACTTCTGGTTGGTAATATAAGTGAAAATGGCATCAGATGGGGCTGCTTTATTAATCGTTAAACAGACCATACACAGTTGTGCAATGAAAACATCACATCAATTGAGAACTCAGGCTGCTCTAGTGATGCGGGAGCCAAGCTGGAATGGCAGGACCTTATCCACAGCAGTGCACAGCAGCCCAGGTTCAAAACATAGAAGCTGAAGCAAGCACGTATATGCTGCCGAACTATTACTCGCTGTCTGTCAATAAAATAATGCCAATGACAGCATTCCAGTGAATCTTTACCAGTTTCAGATATTACAATTAAAAATCACAATAAACATAAATAATAAAACACTCACTTGGCTGAAAAATAGCAAATCTCACAATGCCAAACCTAAGAAGACCCCACTGACTGTCATTCATAATATTGGAATTCACATGTATGTTTGCCATTACATATGTTTGGGTTATTTTGAACAGGAAAATGTGATTAACTGAGGTAGTGCCCAAACTTGCCAAACAGTGATTAACCACATATAAATGAAGACAAGATACTGCACAGCAAAGAAAAGCATGCCAGAACAGAATTGGGATCAAACGCCATCGAATACTGTATCTGTATGTAAAGACCACAGCCCTCTGCTACAAATCATAGCATGTCCTGGTCTCTTGAGACTAACAGTTTCCTTAAATGATAACATTCCTGGGTATGGGTACACTGGCTTATAACAGCCATAGCACACTTGTTATGTTAAACTGTGAGAGGAGTTGAGCTTATTCATGCCTCATCATTACTGGTTAATTTATCTTGAAAAGTCTGAAGACACTGTAGCTTGATACAGGCAAAAAAAAAAATCAGCATTGAACAGTGAATAGACATGGGAAGTCAGGCAGGACATGAAAACATAGTGACACAAAAGTTGAGCAGATATCTCCATCTTAGATCTTCAAATGTCTGAGCATCTCCTCTAGGTTTTCTGTAAATGCCTATGGGAGATTCTCAATCTGGCTAAGAAGAGAATGATTCCAGGAGAGACTGATAGCAGCCATTTATCACATCCAGGGAGTCACAGAACCTCATATTTGTTGGAGAACTATGAAGAGTGAACTGATTAGCATTGGGGGCTTCAGTTTTCTGGGTGCCATAGAGGATCCAAAGGCTGGAAACATGAGGGGTATGAGCTATTTAAGATAAGGGGTAATTGAAGTAGAAGCAAGAAGGAGGGGGTGTCCTAGCTATTGTTTCTTAAAAATGCACAGTGATAGGCAGTGAATTATGATATTTAATACCATAAAACCTTGAAAAGTAGATATGACTTTTTTATTGAGAAGAAATCTGTGCTTAGGGAGGTTCAGTCATTTGCTCCAGGTCACACACTTCTGTTCATGGCAATGCAGAGGTTCAAGCAGAGAAAATTCTTTCTAGACACTTGTTTGGGTACAAAAGCCTAAGAGGAAGAACATGTCCTGAAAAATGGACTCAGGGACAAGCCACATGGAACTCAGGCTGCTGGTATGTTTGGAGGATTATCGCGGCCTACAACATAGAATGGAAATGCAAGTAGTGAAGATGCGGTTAACTGACTGAAATATGAATGTAGCTGTTGTGGGTTGGCCCTCAGCCTCTACCATGGGAAGGTGCTAGAAAGTGATCACGCTGCTTTTAGAAGCACTGTTACTGTAGGGAACACAATAACAGGATGAAAGAAATGAGGATAAGTAGGAAAAGGAGACATAGCTACGGAAGCCAGCACACAGTCTGGAACCACCACCATGCCCTACCGAAGGAGAGCATTTGAGCTCACAGATGGGAGAGTGGACCCATCGTACAGTCTATGCTGGTGTGGTCGCCTTTGAATAACAGTACTTCAAGATCTTACAAAAGCCATTTACCTAGTAGAACATCAAGCCTCAGTAAGAACTCGTCCAACTCTGTCATTTGAGGACCTAGCAGTTTTTGAGCCCCTGCATGGTGCATTTACAGGAGCCACAAGTAGATCTTCTCGAGTGACCTTCAGTAGATGTCTACCCTACGATCACCAAAGAGGCAGAGCACCAGCGGAAACATGTAGCTGCAAGATGGTGTGTACTTTCCAAGCTTGTCTGTCTAGGTTCAGGACTGAGCACTAACACATGAGATTTGTCTGCTGAGGAGAATCTGAAGTCCAGAGTAGAAAACCAGACGGTGCATTGGCTCTGGTGCCAGGCAAAACAAAATCGAATGAATATGCCTTTCTTCTTTTCTCTCCAAACCTTCAGAAAGTCCAGCTAGAGAGTGAGTGGATACTGATAGAAGGGCTGAGTGACTCTGCTCCCCTGATGCAGACAAAAAGGAAGAAAGTGTGAGACACCAAGGGAACATAAGAAGTCTGGGAAAGAATATCACTGAATGTAGAATCAAATGCTATTGGGTAAAGGGCTGGAAATGTCGTCAATTCCACACTGTGACGACACTGTTTTGGGGCCATTTGTTGAAGCATCTACTTCATCCTTGACAGAGACATCTTAGACACCTGATTACATAGACTCCAAGTGGAAAGTTATTATTATTTATTTTAAAATCACAACATAGTTTTTAAAAGGCATCCCATTGTTTCTGGAATTTGGGGGAATCCCTTTATAGTCACCAGGTAAATTGGTTTTCCTTCTTAAAGTTTTTATTTTAATTAATAAAAACTTAAGATCAGTTTTATTAAAGTTTGAAAGAAAAACAGCACAGGGTAGACAAGCTGTAAATCTCAGCAGCTGCCCTGAGGACAACAGTGGAGGAGGGAAGCAAAAATGATATGTCTTTTGAACTTGCATGATCTCCTACCCTCTAGCAGCCTGAAGGAGGGAATGGGGGAAGATGCTACAAAGAAAGTAGGGAGCCTAAAGTATCAGAAAAGATTCATGCTTAGGTTCTAGGCAGCATTCAAAAGAAAGTGACAGAAAAAAAGAAAAAGGAATAGAAATATGAACAGACCTGAAGAACCTCGTGACTACTTGTCTTGTAGAGGCTGTGCTGGAGCAGCAGCTTAGGGAAGGAAGACATGATATCTAGATAAAGGGACATTTATTCTGCCTATCTCGTTAGCAATGTTTAATGAACCTGCTTCCTGGAAGGTGGTCCCTTAGCGGTGTCAGTGATGAGGCCAAACAGGAATGTCTCTACCCAGGCCACAGGCTCTATCTACTTAGCTAGAGGGTGTTAATGGACCTTGTGATGGCTAGTTTCATCAACTTGTCACAAGACAGGGTCATCAGAGAAAAACAAGTCTCTACTGAGAAAATGCCTCCATATGATCAGGCTGTAGGCAGGTCTGTAAGGAATTTTCTTAATTAGTGATTGATGGGAGGATCCAGCCCATTTTACAGGATACCACTCCTGGGATGATAGTCCTGGGTTCTATTTGAAAACAGGCGGAGTAATCCATGGATCCAGTTAGCACAATGAACTCCTCTGTGGTCTCTGCTTCAACTCCGGGTTCTAGGTCCCTGTCCTGCTTGAGTTCCTGCCCTCACTTTTTTTGATGATGAATGGGTAGGTTGGAATGATGAGTGAAATCAACCCTTTCCTCCCCAGTTTGCTTTTGGTCATGGTATTTCATCACAGCAATAGTAACCCTAACTAAGATGTGCCTTTCCTTGTACTCTAACACCATTCTGAAGTTATGACATTAAAAAAAAAATTATCTCAACTACAGAAGCTAATGGAAAGTCGCCAGACTCAGGCTCAGCTCCCTTCAGGCTGAGGACACTTCTAGTGTTCAGATCATGACCCACTTATGTTTGCATCACTTAAAAAGGGTTAATCTGACCTCTGTGTTCACATTCTCCGTATTTTGGTGCTGGGTGACTAGACAGGTTTGTGGTAGTCAGGAAGCTCAATGATGTCAGGATGGTGGTGTCGGTTTCCCCTGTGGACTGTGTCTGTAAATTTGTCGTTCAAAGGGTGATTGCAGATTGGGGTTCTGTGCACCAGGGAGAATTCTCCTGTCCCGTATGATTAGCTTTGGATTTTATGTTTTCATTTCATGATTACATAAGCCTGTGTGACCACATACCGTATTGTCAGCGTGAATGCCTTATTTGTATTGCATTTAAGATCCCACAGGCTGTGAAAGACACTGCTTTAATATCCTCAAGCTAATGAAAAAAGAAACGGAGGCAAATATGCCTTGTCAATGACACATCTGAGCCAAAGGGAAGCAAATGATATCACACAGCTTTTCCTGAAAGAGATTTCTGCAACTCTGATAGACCCTCAGGAGAGAATCTCCAGCTTGATAAAGAATATTGATAATAGTATTATTATAATGAGCCTAATGACAGAGTAGTACAGCTGTCCCTTGAGGCTGACAATTTAGCACTGTTACTTCCTCTCTCTCTCTCCCTCCCTCCCCCCCCCTCTCTCTCTCTGTGTGTGTGTGTGTGTGTGTGTGTGTGTGTGTGTGTGTGTGTGTGTGTGTGTGAACTCACCTATATACTCATGCATAGCAGTCAGTGGTCAACTTCAAGAATCTTGTTCAGTTGTTCTCCACAGTACTTTTCATACAGGGTCTCTTGTGAACCTGGAGGCTCACCATTTCTGCCAGTCTGGTTGGAGAGAACACACCTGTCTTTGCCCCTCCCCAGCCCGGAGGTAACAATAACAGACATACAAAACTACAGCTGGCTTGTATGTATGCTGGAGATCTGTGCTCAGTTCTTTATGCTTGCACAGCAGACACTTTACCCAGAAAGCCATCTCTCTAGCTCTTCACTAGATTTTTATTCTTCTATTGTTGTTGGTCTTTATATTTGATAATTGTGTACAATCTGTGAGCATTCCTGATTTCATACTTGCATGACTCTGAGGTCATAAATTAAACAGTTACTTCTCAGAGGGATCATTGACATATGCTTCTTTTCCTTAGGTTGGACCCAGATGGTGTTTAATTTAGGAATCAACATGAAAGAACTGGTGTATAGGGAACCTGACAGCTCCCTTTAAGTGGAGATAATGAAAGTCATCACCAAATAAATGGCTTCCTATCTGTCAGGCCAGGACAGCACTGCCAACTTTTCTCTCCTCCTTCTTGCCCAGCTCCTTTCCCTACTGTTTCTCCACCTCCTTTTCCACTTCCTTCTTCCCCTCATCTTCTTCCCCTTTTCTCTTTTGCTCCTGACCCTCCCTATCCTTCCCTCCTCTTTTTTCCCTTCCTCCTTTCCCTCATCCTCATCCTTCTCTCTCTTCTGTTTCTGTTCTTGTATCTCTTCTTTTCCATTCTAATTGCATTTGAGAGGCATGCTGAGAATGGGGCCTGGGACCTAAACTAACATTCTTCCACTGAGCTACATCTGAAGTCTTTGGCTTTCTTGAGACTTAGAATCTTGCTATTGAACTCTGCTCAATCCTCCTGCGCTTAGCATGATCATTGTAACACCCAGCTAAATCTCTACCTGTATCCTTTGACTGAAGTTGGTCCCATTAAAAGTCAGAGCATGCCTTCAAACTACAGGCCACTTTTAGTACTGCTTGTTTTGGGTGCTGTGATGAAGGGTCCACATGGAAGTGTCTATCACTACAATTATTTATCAAGTCAGGAAGATTAGACAATGGGCAAGCAAAGGTTCCTGTTCTTTAGTGTTGCCGTAATACCATCCTTCCAGAGTCACGGGCTGACCATGCACTTGTGCTTCTACTTATTTTTTTCTTTTTGACATTACAATTTAATTACATTCTCCACTTGTTTTCTTCCTCTAAGCCCCCATATAACCTTTCTTGATCTCCTTCAAATTATGACCTTTTTCAAAAAAACTGATTATAATTGTAAGCACCTACGTATAAACGTGCATATATATGCATATGTATGTATTCAAGGCTAAGAGTTTGCTACTGGACAAATAATTGCCATGCTCTTCTTTGGGAAAGACCACTTCTCTTGTTTTCCATTTTCCTCAGTTTCCTGTAGTTCTTTGTGTAGGGTTGAAGCCTCATGGACTTTTCCTTACTCAGTTTGGCTTGTCCATTGGTGTCATTCTTGTTCAGTTCACATTTGAGCAATCATGTTGATGAAACTTTATAGGTATAACTTCTGATATTACTAGGGACAACACAATCTAACAAGAAAGTTCTTCATTCTCTAGCACTTACAATCTTCCCATTCCCTCTTCCTCAATGTTCCCTGAGCCTTATGTTCTGGAGTGTTTAGTAGATGCATCCATTAGGATTAGGTTCTACAACTCTGTATTTTGATTGCTTGGGGTTTCTTGTAATGGTCTCTATCTGAACCAAATAGGAGTTTCCTTGATTGAGGGGTGAAGGCTACAATTACCTGTGGGTATAAGGACAAGTGTTTAAATTGTAATTAGAGATTATGTTGTCTTAGTAACTTAATGATTATAGATTCTCCTCTAATGACCATAACTTTACTAGCACTGAGTGATTAGCTTGGTCTCGCCCACTGGACATAGTATCTCTCCTGTTGAGAGGGTCTTAGTTCCAGTTAGAGATCTGTTGGTTATTGCCAAGGTATTTGTGCCACTATTGGTTAAGGTTTTTGTGTCATGCTGGCCATTGATATGGTTTATAGATTTCATATCTAAATAAGGCCATTGGTTGCCTTTCTCCTTTGGAAATTGGCAAGGTACCTTCTATTATGATGAAAGCTTGTCCTCAGAGAGGGTTTTTTCAGGTCCATTCCATCTCAGAGGCCACTGGTCCCTTTGTCTAAAGTTTATAGTGTCTTCAGCAATAAGGACTTATGCTCCACCTTTGGGTGGTAACCTAGGGAAACAGCAATAGTCTGTGTGTTGGGGGTCTCTCAGCCCTGGAAAACTACTGAAAACAGGGCTTCTTGTGTCTGGTATTGGGATTTTTTGGTAGGTGGTTTTTGGCTCTTGAGAGAAGTATCATTTGCCTATTTTTTTTAAAAGCAAATTTGTCAATAGCTTATTTTGTCATCTTTTTACAAACAAACTTTTCTTTTTTAGGAGGTAGCGCTTCAGAAGGCTTAACCTTATGGAGTTGCTATGATCAACCTTGGGACTATAGATGCTCAAGGTTTTGTCCAAGAGAGCAGGTAGAATCTGGAGCCTGGCTTCAATTTTGGCAGAGGAACTTCTAAAATGACTATTTTCAGACATTAATAAGGCATGCAATGTGAAGATATTTTTTTCACATGGGCCTCATGTTATTACTTAACTAGTGTTAACTAAACTATGGTCTTGGAGTTGAGCCACCCACTGAGGCATATCTAACCAGAGGTCTCCATGTTAGAGACCACACTTCATTTAAGGAACTGGATTCAGTTATGGAATCCTCTGTGTTGCAAAGACTAGGCATCCCTCAGTGCTGTTTACCAGTCCCAGGATATAAGATGTATCTCATTTCATACAGGGCTCACCTGATGTTCTAATCTTGGCAAAGTGGTTCTTTACCTCGAACTCACATATTGGCTACCTGGGGCAAAAGCTGGACTGTTAATTCTGTTCCAGCTTATCTGGGGAAAAACATGAGATCTTGTAGAGCTATGCAACTAGCATCATGTTTCTCACTAAAAGAATAATTTGTATAAAACACTAGATTATAGTGGATATTCTTTGAATGCACGAGTTGTGAATTAATAAAACTAAGAATAGTCAAGTAAAGAAACTAGGAAAAGACATAAAATTTTAAGCTATACATTTTTGTGTATAAAACACAGCATTAAAAATTGCCATGGGTTTCTTTCTGAAACATTGCCAAATGAAACATATTTGTACTTCAGAAGTAAAAACCCCTGTATTCACATTGGATATGTTTATGGTCCTTTGGGAACATGTTTGTCTTACTAGTAAGGGCACAGGCCTGACAATACTGATTTTGTTTTCTTTCTGTTGAGATGTAAATTATGTGGACCCATTAACAGCAGAAAAAAAAAAAACACAATGAACTACAGAGTGTCCCATGTAGCATATAAAATAAGACATTCACCCCACCTTGTGTTTCACAGTAGCACCTATGACTTGTATCATTAATGCATGGGAATAAAAGATTACACAAGTTAATACCACAAAACACAATTTCACTATCAGAAAGCAGATATTCCTTGTGCCATAACCTGCAGTTGTAATTAAAGCTACTTTATTAATATAGAAGGAATATTTACTGGCGTCTGTAAATTTGTGACTTTGAAATGAAGTTCATATCTGAGCTGATTCATAATCTACATCCAATGTGTGCATAGAAGTCTGGCTGCAGCAATACAAGCAAAATATGATGGTTTGAATGAGAACAGTCCCATAGGCTCATATATGTGAATGGGTGGTTACCAGTTGGTGGAAATATTTTGGAAGGATTAAGAATTGTGACCTTATGGAAGGAATTGTGCCACCAGGGACACAATGGCTTTAAGGTTTCAAAAGACTCCTGCCATTCCTAATTACTTTCTTTGCCTTCTGGCTGTAGATCAAGATATGTACTCTCAGCTGGGCTATCCTTTTGCCCTGCTGTCATGTATTCTAACCCTCTAAAACTGTAAGCCTATGTTAAACACGTTCTTTTTAAGTGGGCAAAAGCCTGGGCCATCTGGTGAGGCATGCCCTGGTATACAGCCTCCAAGATGGCGGGGATGGGTGACGTGTCAAGGGGCTTCTCTGATGCTGGCTTACACTCTGTGGGGAGTCACCACAGCGTCTCTCAATTCCCCCCTGTATCATTCTGAAACTTGTGTCACAATACACTGCACATTTGTGTGCTAGCAACCCACCACGGTTCTAGGATTTATATGACAGGTGTGCAAATAACATTCTTTTTAAATAGAACCAGAGCAAATCTTTGCCAGGGAATCTAAATCAAGGTGCCTAAATATTTAACAGCCATGTGAACTTCTAATTGACACTGGAAGCAGAGGGTGCTCCCTCTGCTATTCTAGTTAATCAGGAAAGTAATTTATATGGTTGGAGATAGGAAGAAGGACCCGGGCCCATTCCAATTAGTCTTTCCTCCCCGCTAACGCTGCAGCCTTATCAGGCTGGAGCACTGAGCATTTATTGCCCTGTAAATAGCCCCATTCAGACAACAAATCGATGCAGAGTAGAAACCTCCTTTGGGTACATTTGGGGGAAGGGGAAATGCCTTGGCAATTGTTTAAGTAGATAAATTAGGAATAAGTCTCCAGTTCTAAGACTGAGGGCTTGAGGTAGTAAAATCGTATTTACTTTTATTAAGTAGATAGAAATGTATGCCGCTGCTTAGGAAGGTAAAAAAAAAAAAGAAAAAAAAACCACAATGGGGTGGGCTCCCACTGTCATGTGATATACAGTTTATTTAGGAAGCAGAATAACTGCATGGCCAAATTTCCAAGCATGGGGACAGGATCAGACTGAGGTGTCACACACAAGGAGCAAAGGTGACTGTCTGCCTTGCTTCCAAAACTTTTTTAAATTTCAATTGATTATAAAGAAATTTTATAAATACCTTGATTAGCCTCATTACTTTATAGTCCACAGTGAGAACTGAAGCTCTTATTGTAGTTATCAAAGGTTGATTAAAGGTTTTATTAGGTCTAACAGTCATATAATGTGGGGACCTTCTAAATATATATATATCCTAATAGTTCTGTAAACTAATATTTTCTTTAGGTAAAATATAAGAAATAATAAATGATATATATTTATATATCTAAAACTTAAGACCTTTGGAAACATTATGTATGCTGTATTATCAGAAATATAAAAAAAGCTTGAAAATATCTGTTCATGATACCCTTGACATTCCCTATAACTTGGTCCCATACATCCTTACAGAAGGATGGTTCCTCTGTACCTTTCCCAGGAACAACAGACAGGTCATTGTGGCTTTCCCCGGAATCTGTGAGCAAACCTGTTCTGCCCATGTCACTGTTATTGACAAGTTATTTCCAGGGTGACAGCTGAACAGGATTGCAATATCATACTTTTAACAGTCTCATTAGTCTGTGGAGTTAATTTCACAGAAAAGCCACTGGCTCTGCCCACATCAACTCTCTCTGCCTCCACTCCCTCCCAGAACACATTCTCACATACCTCTGACTTTGAACTTGAGCCTTGACATACTCTGCAGTTCACGTAAATTATTCCACGGTGAGGGGTAACTGGCTATCCACAGAAATGATGGAGAACAAGAAAACACACACACACACACACACACACACAACTTTTACAACAAGTACATCCTTGTTCCTGTAGCTCTACTACTTGCCAAGAAAAAGTACTGAATTCTGCCAGGTGGAACGTCAGACTGCTGAGGGAACAGCTTTAGTCAGTTGTGATTAAAAGTATCCTTATTTTTTAATCTCTCATAAAAAAAATTTCCCCAAAATGTACAGTTGCAGTGCTGAGCAGGATCTTATGGAGTGGGGCTCTGAAGCAAACACCTCATATGCAGCAGGAACCGTGCCATTAGGCTCGTAGGTGATCTAGCCTAGAACCCACAGTTTCTCTCTTCATACCTTCTCCAACAGGTGTGAACAGATAGCTTGCCTTACCTGTGAATGTGGTAAGCCATGCAGAGCAACGGGGTAGGCCACCGGATGTCGGGAAGTCCGAATAAATGCTGGGCCTCAGGGCTTTGGCTTAAGTTGTGAAATGGCTCTTATGTGCTGAGAGCAGGCTAAATGCATCCTGTGGCTTGGTCTCTGTCTTTCCTTTTCTCATATTGTCCTGTGGCAAGCATCTCCTCGTTGACTCAGCATGAAGAAGCGACTGTGTCCGCATGTATCCTAATGCTCTCCCGAATCTGTCTCTGAGTTCTCTGACTCTCCCGATAACATCCGAGTACTTCAGGTAAAAACCCTGAAGTTTTAGCATTCTGATACTTTAGCAAATTGTCAGTTATAGCAGCAACTGGACTTTGTGGAACAAACTCTGTATCTTGACAAGAGTGGTAAGCGGTGGGATCTGATCTTGGAGAGTTCTGAGCCACTGTACGCAGGCAAAAGCAGCCGGCAATTTCCAGGGCACACAGGTGACATCAGTTTCCAGAACCCACCCAGATAAATCCAGGTCATATTCAGGGTTGACTCTGAGTAAGGGAGCTCTCTGCGCCCACACCCTCCTGTAATTCTAGCCACTCCATGCTGCTAGCCACCGGCCTTGATATGGGACTTCTGGCCTCCAGAGACATAGAAGCTTTTGTATTATTTTTTTTATCCCTCTTGTGCTGTTGTGTTGTTGGAGCTGAGAAAACCATATCTACTATAGACTTTTGCATGAAGTCGTTCTGGAGTCTTTCCTCAGATACTCCTGATACATTGGTTCTCAACCTGTGTGTTGTGACCCCTTTGGAAACAGAATGACTTTTTCACAGAGGTTGCACTTCAGATATCTTGCATATCAAATATTTACATTAAGATTCTTAACTAGAAAAATTACAGTTATAAAGTACCAATGAAAATAAGTTTATGGTTGGGGTCATCACAACACGAGGAACTATATTAAAGGGCCACAGCATTCGGAGGCTGAGAACCACTTTCCTGTTAGCTGGCTATATTCTTAAGCCCTCCCGCCTATGACTGGCTCTTTTTTATTTTTATTTTTTTATAACTTATTCACTTTGCATCCTGGTTGTAGCCCCATATCTCCTCCCCTCCTAGTCTCACCACCATACCTTTCCCCTCTCCCCCCTCCCTTACTCCTCAGAAAAGAGGAGCTCCCTTTCCCATCCATCCCAGCTCATCAACTCACATCAGGACTGAACATGTCCTCTTCCCCTGTGGCCCATCAAGGCAGTCCCACCAGGGGAAGTGATCAAAATGCTAGCAAGTGGGGCCCTCTCCTATGTAGTGTCCTATTTCCATTACTAGAAGACCCACTTGAAGCCTAAGCTGCCCATCTGCTACATCTTTGTAGGGGGCCTAAGAGCAAGTTCATGCATGGTCCTTGGTTAATGCTTCAGTCTCAGCAAGTCTGCCTGGTCCCTGGCTAGTTGGCTCTGTTTGTCTTATTTTTTTTTATTTAACTTTTATTAATTACACTTTATTCCTTTTGTTTCCGCCCATAAGCCCCTCCCTCCTTCCCTCCTGATCCCACCCTCCCCCCCTTTCTGCATGCATGCCCCTCCCCAAGTCCACTGATAGGGGAGGTCCTCCTTTCCTTCTTTCTGATCTTAGTCTATCAGTTCTCATCAGAAGTGGCTGCATTGTCAGGGTTCTAGGTTATCTCCATGAATAGTCCTTGGTTGGAGTATGAGTCTCTGGGAAGTTCCCTGTGTTCAAATTTTCTTGTTCTGTTGCTCTCCTTGTGGAGTTCCTGTCCTCTCCAGCTCTATTTCCCACTTCTTACATAAAATTCCATTCACTCTGCCAGACAGTTGGCTATCAGGCTCAGCATCTGCTTTGACAGTCTGCATGGCAGAGGCTTTCAGAGGCCCTCTGTGGCAGGTTCCTAGGTTGTTTCTTGTTTTCTTTTTCTTCTGATGTCCATCCTCTTTGCCTTTCAAGGTGGGGATTGAACATTTTAGTTAGGGTCCTCTCTTTTGCTTAGTTTGTTTAGATGTACAGATTTCAGTGTGTTTATTCTATGTTGTATGATTATATGAGTGAGTATATACCGTGTGTGTCTTTTTGCTTCTGGGACAACTCACTCAGGATGATCCACATTCTAATATCTGATAAAATAGACTTTCAACCAAAATTAATAAAAAGAGATGGGGAAGGACACTTCATAGTCATCAAGGGAAAATTCCACCAGGAAGACATCACAATCCTGAACATCTATGCCCCAAATACAAGAGCACCCACATTTGTAAAAGAAACATTGATAAAATTTAAACCACATATAGATCCCCACACATTAATAGTGGGAGACTTCAACACCCCACTCTCAACAAAGGACAGGTCAACAAAACAGAAATTAAACAAAGAAACAATAACTCTGACAGAGGTCATGAATCAAATAGACCTCACAGACATTTACAGAACTTTATACCCAAACACAAAAGAATTTACCTTCTTCTCAGCACCTCATGGAACCTCCTCCAAAATAGACCATATAGTTGGTCACAAAGCAAGCCTCAACAGATACAAGAAGATTGAAATAATCCCTTGTATCTTGTCTGATCACCATGGAATAAAGCTGGACCTCAACAACAACAGAAATAGCAAAAAGCCTACACATACATGGAAACTGAACAACTTGTTACTAAATGACAGCTGGGTCAGGGAAGAAATAAAGAAAGAAATTAAAGTCTTCCTAGAACTCAATGAAAATGAAGACACAACATACCCAAACTTGTGGGACACAATGAAAGCAGTGCTAAGAGGAAAGTTCTGTTTGTCTTCTTGTGGAGCTCTTGTCACCTCCAGGTCTGTTTCTCATTCCTCCCATTTTTCCACAAGACTCCCTATGCATCTCCCAATGTTTGGCTGTGAGTCTGGGCATCTGTTTTGAGGTGCTGCTGAGAAGAGTCTCTCAGAGGACAACTTTGATAGGCTCCTATCTGCAAGATATAGACTGAAGAGGACAACTACTGACTAGACTAGTCTTCTGATAGAGGGAAGGGAACACCAACCCATCCACAAAAACTGCGATCCAAAATTTACCCTGCCAATAAGATGTTCAGGCATAAAGATAGACCAAATAGAGCAGAAACCGTGGGAATGCCCAACCAATGCCTCTAAAGATCCACTCTATAGAAGAGTGCCAACCCCTGACACTATGGACAAAGCTGACTTTTAAGTCTCTTTCTAGCTCTCAAGTTCTCAAAAGGAAACACATGCTAACCCTTTCCCTTATGTTTCCACTTAGCAGGGAGCCTTACAACTAGGATACCTTGAGCTTAAGACAATCCGGGTCTGGTGGCTAAACACCTGCCAAGCGATCCACTCTCCAACAGTGTGTGTGTGGAATTAACATGTGACTCTCCATCATTAGTTAGATATTTCAAGTAGATTAAGTTTAACAAACAGGAAAATGTCTGGTGTTTCTTTGCAGTTTGGATCAATAACAGTATTTCTTGTCTTTATTGAAAGTAAAATTGAGTCCTTCTTAGGGACTCAGAATACTAAAATGGAAGTTGCTGTCCATATAACTGATAATAAACGATGAGAGTTCTTTATCAACATCATCTAATTTACCCTAACGTAAAACCCGAAGAGATGCAAACATGATTTAGCATTTTGGAAATTAGCTTAAAAAGAGTGAGCTTTGATAGTACTTCACTATGAGGGCAATGCAAAGTTGCAGAGAAGTCAGGACTCGTAGTTTTCTTTATCTTCTTTTGGAGCTCAAGAGAGACACCGCTCATGCCTAATTTAACAGCATCCTACAACCTTGGCCCCAGGAACACCAAGTGCAGACTGTGTAGATAGCCACAGGTAGACAACAGGCCCCAGATCCTCCTCCCTTTGAACCGAGTGGACTCATCAGATTCTAAAGAACTTCAGGGACATTGTAAGATTTTTAAGAATGCATTATTTGTCAGCAAAACTTAAAAGCAAAGTCTAATCAAGTTGGTTTTATTATCATAAAACTAAAAAAAGAGCATGACATCTTTTCCTTGAATCTAAAAGCTGGTGCTGTTTGGAAAGACCATGTCAAGAGAACAACTCTTGAATTTAATTGCTGTTCACTTTAATTTTAATTGATTATTTCTTATGAGCAAACTTGGGGAAAATATTACTCTTTGACAGTCTTTGTTTCATGTGTGAGCAGATATTTGTATTTGTGGATCATTGAGAATAAAATGTGTAAGCTGCAGCATGCCAGTCACTGATTGTCGGAAAACAAAGTGTGCAGAAGGCTCTAGATCCAGATAGGATGCTGTGAAGGTATTGATCATGGCAGCTGCATAGGTTTGTAATACAACAGGCCAGCTTTAATCCACATGGAATAAAGTTTAGTGGAGTGAACATCCATTTAAATTGAATTCTGTAACAATGACATCGATGGCAGCAAGTTATGAGTTCACCTGTGATTTTAAACAATACCATCTATGTTGGCAACTATTGAAACAGCGTTGTTTATGAGCACAGGTGCTCCTTTGTCAACCATCCCAGCCTCTAATTCATTTTTAAAGTTTTTGTTTTGTTTTGTTTTGTTTTGTTTATTGTTGTTGTTTCATGTCACAGCTCTGCTGGTCATCCTGGAGGCTGGGACTGGATTGCCCATCCAGCTCACAGTCCTATCTTCATCTTGGCAGCCTCTCTGTCTCTCTCAGTGCACAACGACATTAATACTCAACATGAGAGAGCACTTGACCTTGCCTGTATCACAGAGATCTTGTTAGGATATGCAGCTGGGCCATTATCAGCTCAGCTTTCTCCAGCTGGTACTCCGTCCAAGGAGAGGCACGGCAAGGTCAGAGGGGCCTCACAAAGCGCTTTATGTTTCCTCTGAACTCGCAGATGATCACCTCCTCTGTGCACACCCTTTTAATTATGCATTCTGCACGGGAACCAAGCATTAAGGTGAGGAGAGAATGAGCCTCTTCATCAGCCTGGTTACAGCTCATCCCACTGTGAGTCACGTTCCTCTACTCTGGGTGATATTCTCCCACAAGGCTGTACTAACTAGAGCTTTTGTTTCATTGTGTTTAGCTAATGATGACATTTGGTTTAGTATCCTAAATACAGCTTCAGCTTAAGGGTTTTCAGGTTAGCCATGATTCACTTTGTGTCTAATGGCAAGTATTATATAGAAAAGTATTACTTATCCAGGCTACATCACTTAGACAAAGTATCATTTGTTTGTAATGACATGATACTTTAGGACAGTGATGGTTACTTACTACAGTTCTGTCTCCTTATTCTCCATTAATTCCTATGCTAGAATTTAGAGTCAGACAATAAGATTCCCAGGAAGTACCTTTCTTGTTTAAGTTTGTACTGCAGTGAAGAGGACTGTTTTCTGGGCTGGAGCAATAGCTCAGTAGTTAACAACATGCACCGTTCTTTCAAATAGCCAGGGCTCAGTTCCCACACCCATCTTAGGTAACTCACAACCACCTCTAACTATAGTTCCAGAAGAATGAAGGCCTCCATAGACCACTGGACTTACATACACAACACCCTCACATACATAATTAAAAATAAAAGAGGACTATTTTTAAAATTCTGGGTTTATTCATGTGAACCATTTTCATTTTTATGACCCACATAGAAACATGAAGGAGAACTTAGATGCTCCATTCTGTTCCTTCTTGACACAAATGAAGACTGAGGCCACATAGAAGCAGACTCTCTCTCTCTCTCTCTCTCTCTCTCTCTCTCTCTCTTTCTGTCTGTTTAATTTTTAAGCCCTTGCTTCCTCATCTAGCTGTGGCTGCCACATATGTCAGTCACAGACTCAAGTAAGCTCAGATGGACCTAGAATAGTGCTCTGCTCCCCAATGTTGGAGTCTGTCTTAAAAAATGTAAGACATAGTTCCTCTGTTTTCACCATTAGAAGGTTTTATCTGGTTGGTCAGGTGAATCTAAACCTTGGTGTGTGTGAGCAGATGATTTCAATATGTGTCTGGGAAGGAAGTGCTATGGTCAAGATTCCAGTAACAAGAGCATATAGTCCATCATGTGTGTGTGTGTGTGTGTGTGTGTGTGTGTGTGTGTGTGTTTCAGATAACAGGAAACGTCACATTCTATAACTAATTGCCTGGTCTTCTGGGGTTGGTCTATGTGAAATTCCTCTGCTTTGGTCATCACTCTTCCCTGTAGGGTAGCAGGACTTCATACCCTTGGCTGTGTAGGCATCGGGTGACTGCAGCCTGAGCTTCAGTACTGAGTAGTTCAAGAGGCCGGAGCTTTTGCAGTCCTATCTGAGCACGAATCTCTGCTCTTTCTACCCAGACTTCTTTCAGAACATCTTCATGTCTTTGAAACCAGGTGTTCCTCAGACAGTAGAGAAGAAGCTAGCTGCCTCACAGTGCCGTCAGGGTTTAGTGAGTATCTAATGGGTAGTTTCAATCGGCAGTGCTGGTCATTAGCAGGAGTCAGCATGCTGGAACCTTGGCCAGATCTGGTCCCACTGAGCACAGCTGCTTCTACTTAGTGCATTGCCTGTGTCTTACTGTCTGACCTACCCAGCATTTCTGAGGAGCATTGGAAGCTGGGTGGCCCACCTCACTGTGTCTGTCCTGCCACAAAAAGGCTGCTAAATAGATAATATTTTAGTTCGTCATAGTTATGGCCAAAAAAGCCCACAATTCACAATGATGCTGCAGACAAAGTAGAATAAAATGAACGATAAGCATAGTCTCTCTGGTGAGACTAACATCAACATTTGTGTTGTCTGATACAGCTACAGCAGACCCCGTCATACCCTGAAACACAAACCAGGGAACAGACAGCTTTACGATGCAGCCAGGGAAGAAATTGTTCCATTCCAATCGTGGGAGTCTCAAAAAGTTAGCTTCTAAGACGAAAATGGACCTCATCCCCACCCTACCCACTTCCCGTTAATGACAGAGAGAAAAGATGGGGTGGAGCTGGAACTTTAAGAACTCATGTGTGTTTGAGGAAGATGGAGTTAGAACCAGGAAGAAAGGTGATAAGGAATGGAGTAATTGGTGGGTGGATGGATAGCCATCTAAATAGCAGATGCTCATTCCATCAAGTTTCCCACATGGCTTCATATTCTAATTGTATCCATTCACGATGTGGCTCTTCCTTCTTCCCAGTCCTCTGGAAAAACTGAAGATCATGTAGATATATTTTCAGTAGAAATTTGTCCTGAAGCTTTGTTGACATAATTTATGGGGCTCTGCAATCAGCTATTGTGCTTACAATGACTGAATTGACAGCTCTAGGCCTTTACATTTTCATTTGACAGTATACATGCCACTAAGCGCACCAACAAATGATGACAAACTCTTGAGAAGGTTGGATTGAGTCTCCATCACACACCTGTTAGATTCCAAAAGGCTTTTTCTGTGAATACTATAGAATAAGCTGCCTCCCCTGAAGAATTGTCTGTTGTCTTCCTTTAATATGCCTCCAAAGTTTTTGATAGCTCTGTTCTGGCCTTTCACTTTCCTTATCTCCTCACTGTACTCACTCCAGTGTGGACTCACATAATCCCATGACTTCTTATACCTTTTATATTTGAAGGTTCAAAATGTCACCATGTGCTCTGCCTGTTTCACCTTCCTTCATCCAGTGCACCAATAGGTGCTCTGAGATCAACATTCTCAAGGTAATAAAAATATTCCTTTCCCTCATCTCTGTTCTTGTTGTCTAAATCCAAACAACATGGAGCACTTGTGTGTGGTGGGTGGGTGGGGGGCTCCCAGCTTCTTTTCTAACCCATTGCTTTGCAGCAAGTTCTCCAATATCACTCATTTCTCTGCCTCCTTATTATATCTTATGGTCCTTTGGAGACTTCCTGTCTTCATTCTGTTCTTCCTATATACAGCCAGGCTCATCTGAAGTTGTATCCTTTTTGGCATTATTCCATGGTCAAGCCCCCACCTTCAGGGCTCCCTTGCAGCTAAGGTTCAGTTTAAATGATGTCCCCCTCAGGTGGTCTTCCCTGAATTATGTCTGAACCCATCCGTTGGCATGTCTCTGAATCTGTTCTCTGAGAACGGCCCTTGCTCACTGTCTACATGGCCCACCACCCACAGAATCATTGTGTTTTCTTTCCTGCGGTGTATGTTGCCTTGTAACAGCTGCTGTGGAAAGAGCTGTGGGGTTTGCAGATCCCCAGAGAGAAAAAGCAGGTTCCTTGGGAAGCCCTGTCTTCTGAGCTAAGCTACAAAGTAAATTGTACCTGTGGGAATAAAGCTGTTGGTGATGTTTCTAAGAAGGCCCCTTAGGAGATGCAGCAACGCCTGATGCATAAGGGGCTGCTTGTCCATCTTTAGCAAAAACAAGTGATGAGCTGACACTTAATTTACAGAACCAAACCTGCAAAAGACAGGAGGTTTGTGTTTTCAGATTTTTCAGTGTGATGTAGTGAGGAAGTCTGCAATCATGATAGGAACTAGCAAAGACAGGTGGTAAAGGCTGCTCCATGAAGTCCCACTTTGGATAATACATAAGCAGGTTGCATTCCTAGCAGGCAAGATTGGTCCAAGTGGCCAAGGACCTCTGTCACTCTAGGAATAGAATAAATGTATTCCCCATCCTTTTCTAAATTGTAGAGAGGTGAGGGTGGTCTGTGAACTGGCAATGAAACCATAGAAGGAAGAAGAGCTGGATGTCACTCACCAGGAGGTAGGAAATCCTGGGAGCAAACAGGAAGAAGTCCTGAAACTGATGCCACAGGGAGTTTGCGTTGTGAGAAAGCAACATGGCATACCCTACAAGGGAGACTTACTGCAGGATCCCCTGCCTCTACACACGCACAGTTCACAGAGGTGCTTCCAGAAGACTGGAGCTTTTTTCCTGGTTAGATCCATTTGTGCCCAAGGTTATTAGCTGCCCATCTTCATTCTGTTTTAAATGAATGTTGTCTGCCTTCCTAAAACACTGAACTGCCAAGTTGCCATCGGATTCCAGCCCCACAGGCCTGAATATTCATGCATGCCCCAACCATACTACACTCGCTTAGACTGCCTTGCTTCTGAGTACCTGATGGTGAAAGCTAAGCTTCTGGCATCAGAAGGGAAGATGAGTGAATGGAGGATGGAGAAATAAAGCTCACAGTAAATGAATTGCAAGTGATTGCATGCAGGAGACCAAACTGAGAAGGGAACGTGCTTCTACCAGAGTGTACCAGGAGACTCTGAAACAGAAAATCGAGGTCCTAAGAAGCCACTGTCTAAGTGACCTGTCAGTGTCACCTGTGAAGTCACCTGGGACAGATTTCTCCTGCCTGTCCAGAGCTTTTTATGTTCGGAGCAGGGTGGGAATAGCTTGTGATCAGGCGACAGAGAAGGTTGCAAGGAAAGGTGTGGAAGCAGCTGAGACTGGGGCATCTTGCCAGCATAGTGCCCGGCCTTGTGCCCAGGGTGCAGAATTAAAAATGAACACTGAAGCAATTGGAGGAACCTAAAACATAACAATTTCAGCTTTCAGCAGAGAGAGAGAGAAAGAGAGAGAGAGAGAGAGAGAGAGAGAGAGAGAGAGAGAGAGACACCTACTCTATACTTTAGCTGCACATTTCAGGAGGGATCCTGGTTCTTTGTCTTTAAACCTAGGCACCTGTTAATTTTTATTAAAAAATAATTCACATTCATGTGTCAATTATAGGGCCATCATAAGCCTCACACTTTACATATGCAGATCATATTTAAACTCTTCACCAGCTACCACTGTTCTACCACAGTGCTCAGATGTTCAAACTATGGATTTCAACAGCAATCATTGAAAAGTCAAGTTTGCATGGAACGGAATTACCTCTGAATGCATGAAGACAAGTGTCTAAGAAACACATTATAGGGACTGGAGAGGGAGAGAGTTCTGCAGTCAATAGTACTTGCTGGTCTTTGGAGGACCAAGTTCAGTCCCCAGGACCCACACAGGGATGCTAACAGCTGCCTATAAATCCAGCTCTAGGGGATCCAGGACACTAAGTGAAACATTACGTCTTATAATAAAATCATAAATATTTGTAATGCCTATTGTCAAGTAAAGTTATTAAATAATTAATACATTCATATTGTAAAATACAAGAACACTGTAGAAATACAAGAATAAAGTAGATTTAAATTTGTCGATATAGGACATTGAACATTAAAAATATTCAGTGATAAATATGGATCTATTTTCATTTTTCTGCATGTAGACATCCAGTTGGTCCAGCACCATTTGTTGAAGATGCTGTCTTTTTTCCATTGAATGGATTTGGCTTCTTTGTCAAATATTGAGTATTCATAGGTGTGTGGGTTTATTTCTGGGTCTTCTATGCGATTCCATTGATCCTCCTTTCTGTTTCTATGCCAATACCATGCAGTTTTTATTACTGTTGCCCTGTAGTACAGCTTGAGATCGGGAATGGAGATACCTCCAGATGATCTGTTGTTGTACAGGATCGTTTTGGAGATTCTGGGTGTTTTGTTTCTCCATATGACAGGAATCTACCACAAAAGGCATCTGAAAGACTCTACCTAGCAGTGTTTCAAAGCAGACACTAAGACTCATAACCAAACCCTCGGCAGAGTGCAGGGAATCATATGAAAGAAGGGAAGTTAGTATGATATGGAAAGGATAGGAGCTCTACAAGGACCAAATATATCTGGGCACAGGGTCTTTTCTGAGACTGACACTCAACCAAGGACCATCTATGGTTATAACCTAGAACTTCTGCTCGGATGTGGCCCGTGGTAGCTCAGTAACCAAGTAGTTTTCCAAAGTAAGGGGAACAAGGACTATTTCTAACAGGATCTCAAGGGCAGGCTGTTTGACCCCTCCCCCAGGGGAGGAGCAGTCTGTTAGGCCACAGAGGAGGACTTTGCAGCCAGCTCTGAAGATACCTGATAAAACAGGGTCAGATGAAAGGGGAGGAGGTCCTCCCCTATCAGTGGACTTGGAAAGGGGCAGGGAGGAGACCAGGGAGGGAGTGTGGGGTTGGGGAGGGAATGAGGGAGCGGGATACAGCTGGGACACAGAGTTAACAAAATGTAACTAAAAAGAAAAATAAAATTAAAAAAAATATATTAAAAAAAAAGAAATACTTTAACCCGAATAAAGGTCATTTCTGTTGTTACTAAAAAAAAAAAAAAAAAAAAAAAATATTCAGTGAAAAGCAATGTTTAAAATGCAAAGCAATTTTTTTTGTACTTTATACATGTGTGTAATGCGATACACATTACAAAACCCTTGAAAACAGAACATGAAACTGATAGCAGAAGCTTTGGAAAATGGCATATGAGGTGTTTCCTGTCTTTCAGTCTGTATTTTGTAGTAAGAAGGGGCCATCATGTTACTGGGGGGTTAAAATTAATGTATGTTATCATGTGATCAAAGAAAAACCAGGAGTTCTTTGTTTGTTTGTTTTTACAATGAACAGCATATAAATGAATACAGATTAACCAGTTCTTACCAACTCTCTTAGGAGGTGAATATAAAATAAAATGATACAACGGCATTTAACCTGTAAGTCTCCATGTAGAAAGAGTTTTGAGAAACAAATCTGTTAGGAAGAAATCAGGGCAACCTTTTGGAGGTGTGATTTGCTCGTACCTTCCAAAATTCAGTTTTTTCCTTTGGCATTAACCTAGTGATTACAGTGTTAAGAGTTTGTCCCACAGAGCTGCTGCTGATGCTGCAGCATCTCACATCCAGAGATGTCTTCCTGGAGTTCTGTGTGTAGCTGGGATGAGGATGCAGAGGAATGCTCACTCCACAGATGTGCTGCAGAACAGCACGGAGCCAAGATAATCCTGAGGACCCACAGAACACACTGATAAACCTAAAATAGATTTAGTGCCCTGAGAGGAAGCTTGGGAGGTGGGGACAGAGGGAATATGTTTGCTCAGTATTTCCTGACTTTCTGAAAAAAAAAATAAAAATAAACCTTAATATCTCAAATTGTGGAATATGTAAAGCCACTTTTTATTGTTTAACTTTAGACTTATTTTTTACTGTTCTCTCTCTTCTTCCCCTCCCCCTCCCCTTCCTCCCTTCCCTCACCCCCTTCACAGGGCTTCCTCTTCCTCTCTGCCCAGTGTGTGTGTATGTATGCATATGTGCATGCCTGTGGTGTGTGTGCTAAGTATATGAGGCAATGTGAACAACAGAAGAGGACGTCAGATCCCCTGGAGCTGGTGTTACAGTTGTGTCTTAGTCTTCTGTTGCTATGAAGAGACATTATGACCAAGACAACACTTATACAAATCAAAACATAAAATAAATCACTTGGTGCTGGCTCACAGTTTCAGATGTTTAGTTCATTATCATCATGGTGGGGAGCAGGGCAGTGTGCAGGCACACATGGTGCTAAGAAGGTAGCTGAGAGTTCTATATTCGGATTCACAGGCAGCAGGAAGAGAGAGACACTGCACCTGGCTTGGCCTTCTGAAACTTCAAAGCCCACCCCTAATGACATACTTCCTTCAACAAGGCTATTTATTTCTCCTAATCTTTCAAATAATACCACTTTCTCATGACCAAGTATTCAAATCTATAAGCTTTTGGGGGCCATTCTTATTTAAACCACCACTCAGGCAGTTGTAAGACAACTGATATGGTTCTAGAGACTAAACTTAGGTTCTCAGGAAGAGCAGCAGCCAGCTTTACTAACCACTGAGCCGTCTTATCTTGTGTGTGTGTGTATCTGTGTGTGTGTGTGTGTCTGTGTGTGTGTTCTCTCTCTCTTTTGGTCTGTATGTTCTTAGTCTTAGAACAGATATGACTATACAGTAACTGTCAATAAACAATGTACTGGCTCGAGATATTGCTTGGTCATTAGAATATTTTCCTAGGTTGCAGAAAACCCTGGGGTTGATCTGTGTAAACCAGGTCCTGTTGTGTACACTTGTAAGCATAGCACTGAAGAGGGAGAAGAAGAAACTCAGTTGTACAAGGGCAACTTCAGATACATAGGAAATCAGCGGCCAGCTTTGGATACAGGAGGCCATGTTTAAAAACAAAACAAAGCCCAGGATACTGAGGAAGTAGGGTGACTTGAGATTTCCATGCCTGATGTTTCTGAATATTGTCCATGATATTACATGTAATTTTTCAAATTTTAGTATATCCACATGATACAGACTTCCTTTCCCTTTGTCTTTTGCTTATGATCTATCTGGAGGCATTTGGAGATTTTTACCTTCAAAGCAAGATTGACAAAGTTAATTAATGAAAATCCGTAGAGTAAATTAGATGGTCAGTTGATAGAAAACCTGAAAGTGCTCCATGTTCCCATCCTGCATGTAGAAGTTTCAAATCAAGTACTGGGCACCAATGCTTCTGCTGAGACCCCTTCTCAAAGTTCCACACGGTGGTTGCAGCCCCTGAGGCCCATCGCTACAGACTTTCAGCAAGCTGCCTGAAGGTCAGCTTGGCAGTGATGAAGTGGTTATGTTCTGCCTGGTTTTCATCTGATAGACATCTGTGTCTGATTTGCCTGTGGACCAACACAGATATTCCAACAAAGGAATTATAAATGGTTATAAAGTGCATTGGAAACATTCACCTTCGCTAGCCATTTAGGAAAATGCTAGTTCACAGGGTGAGAGGCGTTGGAGACACTGAGGTCAAGGTGGGGTAGTAAGTCTTATAAGGGTCAAATAACAGTTGCCAGGGCATGGAGAATCCTCCTAGAGAGGTACGGTCGCTGTAGATGGCTCTGTGCCTATGTACATATGAGCAGCTCCAAACAGATTTAGTGGGTTATCATAAGAAAAGTGGTAAATCAATTTACGTAAAATGTACTTGTTAAGCATGGGTCGGCTGTGCAGGATACAATACAGTCACAGAGGTATCAAAGCCCCTGAGAGACACAAGGCTGAGAAGGTGGTGGCTGGGCCTCAGATTGAGAAAGTGGCAACTGAAAGGCACAGAGTATGGGAGGCCTCAGGAAGCTATGGGGCATCCAGAACTGCTTTCCTGGGGTATAATTATTGCTGAGCTAGAACAAGGGTTACCTGGAGTCACTGACCTTGGAGAATTTTGACCTAAGCAACAGCAACAGTGTTCCTGAGGGCATGTGGGAATGAGGAAACAGTGCACACCCTGATTTTATTTTGAGGGATGAAGACCATTGGCAGATGCTGAGCAAAAGGGTGATTTGATGTGACAAGTTCATCCTGCTGTGTTGACAATCAATGAAGTGTGCCCCACAGCTGTGACAGGGACATCTTCTTGGTGGCAACTGTCACTATTAAGCAGAGGGAAAGGCATGGTATACTGGATTGTTTTGTTGTTGGTTGGCTTGGGGTACCTTGGTCCTCTACAAATGTTACCACCCCTGGGCAGGTAGTCCTGGATATCATAAGAAAGCAGGTTGAGCAAGCCAGTAAGTAGAATCTCTCTGTGGTTTAAGCTTCTGTCCATGGCTGTACTTCCTGCCTGGACTTTCTGTGCTGACTTCCCCTGGTGATGGAGGCTGACCTGAGGGTTGTAAGATTAAATAAATCCTTTCCTCCCCTGTTTGTTTTTTATCCATGTTTTATCATAGCAGTAGAAGCCACACTAGGACACAATGTGGCAGGTGTGTTGGTAGTGGAAGCAGCCTTCTTCCCTAGCCTGGCAGAATGTAAAGCGCACAGGAGCAGGCAGTGAGCTGAGAGTGGGCTACGAGAAAAGCAGAGAGTAATTCCTGGTGGGCTAGGTGTGGGCTCTGTGATTAACAGAGGACAAAGACCATCTATGGAGTTCACAGTGTGCAATGTCTGTCTTCAGGGCATGGAATATTGCAGAAGAACAAATCTGAGGAAAGAGGACAGACCAGTACCTATGCCTGTGAAGTGTGAACTGCTTATCAGGCATCTAATAATTCAAGTTGGTTGAGCAGGCACTGGATTTGTGACTAGGTGTTTAAGAAGAGCAGCATGGATGATGTCAACATTTGGGACTTGGTAATGGAGAGGAGTCTGTGTGGGGCATCTCTTGTTCTAGGTCAACGCCAGATAAGGCCACTGTTATTCTTTTGCTGCATGTGTATGAACTGTATGAAGGCCTTTCTACACAATGCAGGTATGCAGGTATCAGTATCAGGATTTAGGCTGCCTGCATATGGGTTGCCTAGCAACCTATGATGTCATCATGTGTCACCCTCCAGGTAGCTGCACCTGGCAGGTGTAGTTCAGTTGCTCCATAAGAGGATCAACCGGTCACTTTGTCTCTCTCTTGCCCTCTTGCAACTTTTGCCCTCTTATTCTCTCTCTCCTGCTCTGTACCCTTTCTCTGTTGAAGAAACCGCCTTTCCTCCCCCTATCATATCTTGTTCTCTCCCCCCTCTCTCCTCATCTCCATCTATGAAGAAAGAGACCTCTTTCATATAAACCTCTTCATATGAAATCTGTGCGCATCATCATTTCATTGATCCTAACAATCAGTACTAGAAATACTGAGAGAAAGTCACAAATAACCACTGCTGGTCAAAGCAAAACGCCAAAACCTGTCATGAGCCAAGGCTGCTGAGGGGCACCAGTCAGAATGGAGAAAATGATGTCTCCACTCCTTGTCTTTGGTTTTCCTTGGAATACATGAGCTACAGTGCAGTGAAATGGAGTAGGGACAGGGTAGAATGAATCACAGTCTGTCATTTTGTCACATGGAAAGCACTGTGAACATTAAGGGCTATGCATGCAATTAATAGGTCTGCATGATAAATACATACAGCAGCAGACCATGGATACAGAAGGGGTGCAGGACCTGAGCTGACAGGATGGAGGAGGTAAGAATTTGAGAGGAGTTGACTTGAGGACACCAAGCGTACAATATTGACATACAGAGGACACAGAGTGGCTGGCTTTGGGGTCTCTCAGCTTCAAGGGTGCTGGTGCTTTGAGTTAGGGGTTTAGGAATAGTCAAGCCACTTATAAATTGAGTATGTACCATGAGTGTCTTTCTGCTTCTGGAATACCTCACTCAGAATGATCTTTTCTAGTTCCATCCATTTGCCTGCAAATTTCACTATTTCCTTATTTCTAATAGCTGAGTATTATTCCATTATGTAAATATACCACAATTTCTGTATCCATTCCTCCATTGATGGACATCTAGGTTGTTTGAGATTCTGGCTATTAGTAATAAAGCTGCTATGAACAGAGTTGAGCAAATGTTCTTGTTGTATGGTTGAGCATCTTTCGGATATGTGCCTATGAGTTGTATAGCTGGGTCTTGAGGAAGCACTAGTCTCAGTTTTCTAAGAAAGTGCTAGATTGATTTCCAAAGTGGTTGCCTGCTCCTTGATTACTTCTCCCTGGTGAGGCGAGCTAGCCAGCTCACATAGGAGGAGAATCCAGGCAATCCTGATGGGACCTGATAGGTTAGCATCAGACAATAGGGAGGAAGACTTCCCCTATCAGTGGACTAGAGATGAGGGATGGAACTACAACTGGGATACAAAGCAAATAAGTTGTTTAAAACAAACAAACAAAAACAGTCAAGCTGGTGCTCATTACTCCTGAGAACTGAAGCCTCGAATCAGCAAGCTTATTATCAAGGTTTGTTCGTTTGTTGCAAGATCGTGTTCTGTCTAGATTCTCAGTATTATCAGGGTTGAGAAAGGGAAAGCAGGAATTAAAGTGAAGGTTCCAGTGGCTGGAGGACCCAAGAACAGAGGCCAGAGAAGGTGGGGAAAACCCATTAGCACCTGCTGTTCTTAGCAGTCTCCTGCGCAAAGGCAGACCTGAGACATATTACCACAAAACACACATGTGGGCTGAAGAAGTGTATGTTGACTGCACAACCAGAGTGGCTAAGTGTTGCTGGTGAACTGTAATACAATTTCCTCTGTGTTAGCAAGAGAACACTAGCCCCGAGGGCTTGGCCAGCCCGTTTCCACAGTTGCCTCTTGTAGTGTATTAATCAAACAATGTTGTTCTGGGTAATTAGAAACCATGTCCAAAATGTGCACCATCATTGGAGCTTGGGATGGTGGCTCGTCCCTGTAGGCTTGGATTTTCAGGTGGAGGCGAGGCGTAGCCTTCATGCAATATCCTCAGTGGGTTCACAAGCCTTTCTCCATAGATCAGTGAGGTCCTTGTGTGAAAGGAAGCTCACAGTTTTAATTTTTAAAAGCACTCACAAGATTATTTTTTCCCAAAAATATTAGCTTTGTGAGACTGACTAGTCTCAGCACTGGGACTTTAGGCAGTGGTAGTGTTCCCTTCTGCCTTTATTATTTTATTCACCATTTCAGGTGAGAAACATGAGTTAATTAACGTGGTTTTTACCTGTAAATGTTTATATTTATAGTTCTACCACATTATGTTTCTTACTTAACTTTACCATTGATAATATGCTGGTCAGTTTTTGCCATCTCAATGCAAACTAGAATTTATCAGGAAGAGAGAGCCTCAGCTGAGGAGTTATCTCCTTCAGATTGTCCTGTTGGCGAGCCTGTGAGATATTTTCTTGATTGGTGATTGATCTGGGAGGGACTAGCCCAATGAGAGGGTAGCCCCCCCCCCCCGCCACACACACACACAACAGGTGATCCATGGCTGTATAAGAAAGCAGCCTGAGTAAAACAGCACACTGTCATGACCTTTTTTTGTCCTAGATGATAGGCAGTACCTGGATTGTATAAGGTAAATAAACCTGTTTCTCCTCAAGTTGCTTTTGATCAGTGTTTTATCACAGTGGTGCAGAGTGACTAATATAAGTTATAAGAGGGTTGCTATGCTACAGGGAGCTGGATGCTTCTTTCAGGGAAATACAACAGTGTAGTCCACAATATCAAACCAGCAGCAGCAGAGCCAGCCAGGGGAGATTGTACCTGTTGCATTGCTGCCTCCTTAAAGGCTACAAGAACGTCTGACACCTTCTGGGACTCGCTGAGTTCTGCTGATGAAGCAATGTCATAAGGGAAGGAGCAGAGCATCCTCTCTGTGCTCTAATATTCACCTTCTTGTCCTCTTCCTAATTTACATCTCTCTCATTCCCTCCCACTACTTTTATCCTTCTCCTGTTTCCTCCTAATCCTTGACTCTATGCCCTCAGTACTTGTGGCTCACCTCTCAATTCATGCAAGGGCACTACAGGGCACCCGGGACCGTGGAAATGTGATTGTTCACAGACTCTTCTAGAGGAT
Source organism: Psammomys obesus (assembly GCF_907164565.1). Classification (NCBI taxonomy): domain Eukaryota; kingdom Metazoa; phylum Chordata; class Mammalia; order Rodentia; family Muridae; genus Psammomys; species Psammomys obesus. The sequence continues at coordinate 2,351,293 of NW_026590699.1, forward strand.
TTGATGCATCAAGCAACTAGAGAGAAAGGCCCTGTAATTATGAAATTCTTACGCTGAGATATATCACAAGGGCTAGAGAAACACTATGATATTTGAGTACTTGCTTAACATGCACAAAGGCCTGTGTTCCAGCCAGAGCTAGAACCAAAATAAGAAAAAAAAGTATATATACTGCAAAAGCATGTATTGAAAATATGAAGATGGGCTGTGACTCTTCATTCTAGAAGATGGGCAACGTATCTTCATTCTAATGAGAGAGGAGCCCGAGTTCTGGGAGAAGGCTCTGGAGGTGCTAGAGGCAAATGAGCAGCCATTCCAGAACAGGGCAAGGGAGGCACTAGAGACAGTACCAGAGGAGAAAATGTGCAGCTGCCTGGGCGGTTAAACTGTGAAGACTGTAAGGCCTGCGGGTAGAAGACAGTGAGAGACACAGAGGGGTGAGTTTGGTGTGAGCTGGGGCAGAGAATCACCCCGGTGTCTAGGGTGCATGCTGTATCTCACATGGCAGCCAGTAATATAAGTTAGAAGAGTTAGAAACCACTGCTATGATACAGGTGGAGTGAAGATGCTATAGAATGTGATTAAGTCACAGTGGGGAAGTTTCAAACTTGAAAAGCAATGACAGCATATTTTTGGTATATTTTGACTGATTGCAGTGAGATGCAGGAAAGAGAATCCAGATCGAAGAAAGCAGGTGAGACCTTAGTGAGGGTGTGGCTTAGATGTCATTCATCACACCAAAAACTCTTTCTCCCCATCTCTCTTACACACACACACACACACACACACACACACACACACAAACACACAAACACACACACAGCATACCAATAAACTCAGGATTCTGTGGTTCCTTGAAGCCCTGAAAGTATATCTGTCCAGTTTCTATTAGCATCTTCTTTGGCTCTGGGCATTTGCTCAGGGCTTAAGGTGACACAGCTGTCATCAGATCGCTTATGAAGATAAGAGGGGGGTCACTGGCTGATGATCCTGCTGTCAGGGTGTCTGTCACGTTAGTGCTATGGTTGGATGTGAGGAGGACAGTGTGTTGGAGTTGGTTCTCCTTCCATTATGTGGGTTCTGGGGATTGAAGCCAGTTGTTGAGCATGGCACTTCCTCACTGAGCCATTTTGCCAGTCCAATACGATTACTGGAACAGAAAAAGTTGTTCCCTGAACCCCTCGAGAACAGGGTAGTCATGAATATATGTGCCATATGCATGCAGCAGGGGTCACAGAGGGAGCCTGAGATCGCATTAGTCTATAAACCAACTCCCACAGGAGCTGTTACCAAGCAATTGCTGAAAAAGATTAAATCCCACAGTGTCCCCAGTGGGAATGCCTGGGACCAAGGCATAGCCTTTTAAGATGCTCAAAGCGATGTTCCCAAATCATATTGCCTGCCTATTCACACTTCCCTGGCCAGAAGCAACTGTCCTATCAAGTGACTCTGCCTGGTAACACAGTCAGCATTTTCCTGTTACTAGGTATTCAGAGCCTGAACCTTGACACAACCGACACTCATTTGGAGCTGAGCAGCTGGTCTTGCTTTTCTTCCCCCTAAGGGTACAGTGTTGCTTGCATGAGTCTGTGGGCTTCCTGAGATTCCTCCCAGGTTTGCGGTGGTCAGGCTGTGAACAAATAGGTAAGGAGCTGTGGAGGAGCTGTTGACGGGCATGCACAGAAGGGGTGGACTCAGGCATATGGAGGGAGCCACACCCTGTTCCATAGCTTACGGAAAACTGCTGTTCTGGTGTATGAAAAAGAAGATGGGAGCCTGTCAGGAGCTTTAGGCCATATGGTGTACAGAATCTTAAATGTTTGCCATAATTGTTAAAATGTGTCTTGGATTACATAACTCTTTCCACTTCATTTAGACAACCAGAAGTAGAGTCAGGTAAACAGTTCAGTATGGAGACATAATTTCTAATGCCAACCTGGACAGAGATGAGCTTTGGGTCCTTTCAGGATGGGGTTATTTGCTTGAGGAACTTAGTGATTCAATTGAGAATTAAGTGTGGTAAGAAATGCTTCATGAAGAGTGGGTCTTTTCTGTGGGGTCAAGGCAATCTAGTGGTGGCCTAATTTGTGTTTGGTCTTTATGATATATATGTTTTAGTTCATTGAGCCAACTTTGGTGATCCTGACTACATTAATTTTTGAGAAATTAAAAATAATAATTAAAATATCTTTTTAGGTAAAAACATACAATAGCTTACAGAAATAATCACATGGTCAATGATGTATTTGAGTGTTTTCTGAAATTATTAACTCAAGTCTGCTTTAGTAGTAATTTATGAATAAGATAACATGCATAAAGTGATTTCAATTCCATTCTAACATTTCTTAGTTTTAAAACACCTACATTCAAATTTTAAAAAGCAACATTGCTGTCTACGTGACACATAACCACTAACCAAGTTTTGACTGGTCATTGATATATACATATATATATATATATATACATATATATATACATATATATATATATCTACTGATATATATATATATCAGTAGATAGAAAACATTTTAAATTGCCTTGTGCTTTTGGGGTGTGGGATAATTTTATCTTATCAAGTCAATAATCAAAGTGATCTATCACATAACCCTAGAATTTATAATTCCCTGAGAGTCCTCATGGAATTTCTCAAGTCTGCTAAACTTTTGGCTGTGGAGAGTGTAGATTAAAATCAGTCTTTAATGGAGACCCAGAAGGCTAAACTTGGGCAGGTTCCAAATATGAAGCTTCTCTGGCCCTCACACTATAGAGCCAGGATGCATTAACCTCCCAGCACAGATGCGTGACAAAGGGGATGGAGTTCTGCCAAGCACGGAAGCATGCCCAAGCCTCGGTGTCCAGAGATTATGTTGGAGCTTCAATACAGAGGCACAGTTGCTTGATTCAGTGCCATATGGTTCTTGATCTCTGTCTCCAAGCCCACTGATAGTACATGAACAAGCCTCCATCTCAACTCACACTGTAGATCTTTATAGCATGGCCAGCTCCTACCGAGATGCAACTAGCCCTCATGGTGAGTTTTCTGATATATCTAGGATCAGATAATGATCTGAAGAGACTAGCCATCATGTGATATGACAGTTACCCCTCCCAGATGTTAATCAAAACCTCTCTATGTTTAATGCCAATTTTTTACTGAATGCTCATAAATAAAGCATAGCATATTTCTAGAGACCATTACATGAAATGTTTAATCCTAAAATATTATATAGAATGTACAAATGAGCTGTTAGCAGTGAATACAGAACATTGTACTGAAGGGAAAATGTGGAAAGTCTGGCTGATGGTTCCTTTTGCTCATTTGCTCTCTGTTAAAGATTTAGGGAGGTTTTCAGGAACAGGGTACTGAGTTATATGTTTGTAGATAGGGTTGCTCATCCTGCTGAGAGCTCATAGTTTGGTGCAAATGAGCAATTGTGACTTAATCCTGTGATCACATGGGCTGTGAAAAGCTTCCCTTAGACAAAAAATTGTCAGGGGGATGCTAGGAAACCATGAGGTTGTTATACAGATACGATGCTGGTTTTCCATCCAGTTTCTCTGCCTGCCCCATCTACAACTGTCTCTCCCACTTCTCAGACCATATACAACTTTATCTTGCCAAACATGGATCTGTTGTTCATGGAAACTCCTGTTTTGTAAAATTCATAGAAAACATATTCCTTACAATAGTGTAAGTAGAAATGCATTGACATGTATATCATTCCTTCAGGTTACAGCATAGAAAGAGGTTTTAGAAAAGTGCTTTAATTATGAACTATTTTGCCTGAGGCAACAGGGAACAACAGAGAATTACGTTCAGCAATGTCAGTCTACTCATTGTCTTGATGCTGGGACCAAATTCTGACATAAAGCCACCCAAGGGAGGAAAAGGCTCCTGGTTTTGAGGGGACACAGTGTATCATGACAGAGAAGGGGGTAGCATGAACGTGAGGCAGCTCTCCAGGCAGAAGCAGAGAGATGAATGCTGAGGTTCAGCTTGCTTTCTCCTCTTTATGCAGTGTGGATCTCTGATCTCAGTGGCTGTAGTGGTGCAGGCCACAGTTAGGTCACGTCTCACTTCAGTTATCTTGATCTAGAAATCTCATCAAAGGTATGTCCAGTGCTTTGTTGTGTAAAAAAATTCTCCTGGGTAGGCACAATACACACACACACACACACACACACTCATGCTTGCACATTTATTGATCTCAGAAAGGAAATCCACAATAGACCAAAGTAATGATATATCAAAGTACAAATTTGTGCACCAATAAGATTATATTGTGGTCACTAACAGGAGTGAATGGCTCCTTACTAGAGGGAGGACTCAGAACATCTTTGTTGCCATAAAGCTCACCCCAGCACAGGTAACTCCTCCTTGTGGCTCTCTGCATGACTGGGAGGCAACTCCCTAATTACACAATCTACTCCTCAGAAGTTGTTTAATCCTTCTATAAGTATGTGGAGGAACTTTCCAGAATCTTTTGAGTTTCCAATTTTCCAAGGAAGGTGACATGTTACTTACCTCCTAAATCTCATGTTTTGCCTCAGAGTAGCTTCCAAAGAACCAGCTTTGCTTCCTGAGTGATTCTAGATGCTGCCAGTCTGGAAAGTTAACTGTCATAACAGTAACAAGACTGCTGAAAGTAGTTTCTCAAGCAGTTAGCAAAAACAAGTCTTTCACTGGTACCTTCTAATAGTGTGTTGACACATGAATCTGAGCCTGATACTGATACACTGAGTAGCTACTGAGTATGCTACTGATATTTTCAAGTGGTTAGACTTGCTTTCTAAAGATACTATCCTGCTAACTATGCTTGAGTGAAGCTAAGATCATCGCTGGGAAGGAAGGCAGTGTGTAGGGTGCATTCTAAATCATCCTTATAAAATCGAGGTCAAGCATGAAATATCCCAACCATTTTTCTAAAGAGCAGACCCTTTGAAGTGATTATTCATATTCATGAAGTCCTGGGGGTATGACAGAGTTCACCCCATTCTGTAGACTTCATTAAAGAGAAGAACAGTGTAACTTTTACTTTGAACTGTGGGTTGAGACAGCAGCAACAGTCACAGGGTCCCAAAACTCATGGCAGTGACAGAAGAAGAAGAAGAAAAAGAAGAAGAAGGAGGAGGAAGAAGAAGAGAAAATAGAACACACAGAAAACCAACTCTGTGTTTATCTCTAGTGAAATTCAAGGTCTGAGTTACAGACCAGACAACTAAAATTAACTTTAATAGCCATAAACTCTGTCTCCAGAGAGGCAAACTTTAAAAATGTGATGATACTTTTCTATAAAATTTCATACAAGCTCCTATGAAAGACAACTTCCTACACGGGGTGGAGCAGGCAGATTCGGCTGGAGAACCAAAGGCTGGCCAGGTCTGAAGACTGCCGTCCTGTTGTACCGCTGACAATCTCTTACTTAATGGACTAATGACACACCATTTTGTGGAAGAACAGGTTCCTGCTCCTGAATTCTCCTTTCAGCATGGGTGCCCATTCTCCACTCTCCACCTTTGCTATACTTAAGGCCCATGTTAAAGTTGATGGCTTCTGTAAATGAACCATCAAACAGAAAACACTTGGCTATTATGAAAAACCCAAGTACTAAACACCACTCAGTGGGGCCCTTGAAACCCCCTTCATTGAATTGGCTCCACCTGAGTCTATCCAGAAGCTATCTGAACCCAGCACAGGACAGACCAGGGGGAAAGGACAGTGTTAACTTCCCAGGGCACCAGCCAGGCAGGCAGCCTTTGGCTGAACGATTTGACATCCATAGTGTAGGATAGCACATAGAATCATAGAGTAGGGTACCACACAGACTCCACAGGGCTTTGACTTGAAGTCTTGTTTTCTCCTTGCTCTTCCAAATATAGTGTCAGGTCTGAAAACCAAGGAGGTTTTTGCTCACAGTCCTCTTTCTATATGTCCATAGGAAGGAGGTCTTTCCTTCTCACCTTCATAAATAGAAAACTCCTCCTGGTATTAGAGGTCCAGTGTAATCATTACTTCTGTGTGCAAATTTCTCTTAATGATTCTGCCTAGATTGAATTAATTAATTGCCTCCCCCAATGGTTCTATCACCTGGTTCATGAGCCTCATGTAATTATCTCACATTTTATGCTAAATAAATAGACAACTTTAACTTATTCATTTTGAGCAAGGAACTATATGTTAGTCATTTTTTTTTAATTCTATACAAAGGAAAGAAAAAGGCCCTGTAGGAAGTCATCTATAGAGTGTGTGTATATGTGTGTGTGTGTGTGTGTGTGTGTTTATATATGAATATACAAGTGAGCATGCTTTTATATATATGTAGGAGTCCAAGAATAGCCTTGGGTGTTGGTCCTCACCTTCTATGTTTTTGAGACAGGGTCTGAATATTCCAGGCAAGTAAGTTGGGCAAAGAATCTCTGAGGAATTCTGTTTCTATCTCCAATGTCCAATTTTAGTAGTCTGGAATTTCAGGCACTCACACTACACATTTGGCTTTTATCTGGGTTCATGAGGTTTGAACTCTGGTGCTCCCTCTTCTCTGGCAAGTACTTATACCCACAAACTCATCTCTCAGCCCTCAACATACACGTATATAATCAATGCTTATTAATGAATGGCAGAAAAAATTTTTTTGCAGGATTTCCCATTACAGTCATTGCCATGTGCTTTCAAGGAATATGTTTCTTTGAAAGTAAACAAGCAAAAAAACAAAAGAATGTCCAATCCTTGTATGGCATTTCCCCAGGGACAGACACAGGACTGCTGTTTCCTCAGGTAGGACACAAAGAAAACACAGAAGTAGTCCTACTCTCTAGCTTGATGAATGGATGAGTGTTGGGGTTACCTACCAGAGAGTTGGTGTCTCTCACACAGCTGTATCACCAAAAAATCCGGCCCTGGCATGGGTGACAACTCATGAGAGCTCAGTCAGCGGGATCCCCACTCCTGTCAGCCTTTTATCTCCTAAATACGCTAGCACCCATGTCGGCCGTCTATCTCCTAAGTGTTTTAGCAGGCTCAGGACGATATGTAGCTATGATCAGTGCAAATTACAGTGTTGGTTAGAGTGAGCAGCACGGTGCTTGTGTCAAGCAGTAGTGTATCATAGTGCTGCATGAGCCCGCCCACCTGAACTCCTCCCAGGGAGCTCAGGACTGAATGATATGCCGTTGGAACTTTCTATTGCCTACAGCAACAGAAAAGAATCCAAACTAAGCCTCCCTCCCCACAGGCAAGCCTAGATCTCCACTGTGACTGTGGTGAGGACTGTTGATGAGACTGAGCCTTGTTCCACACATGCTATCCCTTTGGCTTTGGGCTCTCTTTCTATCCCTCAGTTGTCTAGGACAGAAAACCAAGGGTTGGGATATAAGTGCATTTTCTTCTCAGAAAACCATATATTCCCTAGAATTTAAATAATATCTTATTGAAAGTAATTAGCAAAATGTTTATAAAACAATTCATGTCTAAGGCTGTAATTTAGCTGGTAGAGTCCTTGCCTGAAATACCCTGATTCTATAACCATTAGGATATAGCCTGGTGTGGCCTCCATTATAATCCCAGCACTCAGGAGGCAGAGGAGGGAGGAACAGAAGTACATAGAGTGTTTGAAGACAAGTTTTGAAGGAATGTGTTTCTTTGAAAGTAAACAAACAAATAAAATGTCCAATCCTTGCTAGAGACCTCTGTATCGGGTCTCAGTTAACAACAACAGCAAATAAAGGACCCGAGAGATGGCTCATTAGGTAAAGGCACCTTTCAACAAGCCTGACCATCTGCCTCCCATCTCTAGGTGGTTCACATGATAAAGAAAGAAGTCAAACTCTGGAAGTTTGTCCTTGGACCCCCACATGCATGCTGTGGCACACCCAAACCCACATACATGCATTTGTGCCTTCCTATTCTGAAATAAGTAAATACAATGTAATTTTAACAAGTAAAGAACGTGAAACTATTGAAAAGCGTGGCTGCAACAAGAATAACTGAACACACTTGGTACCGTGGAGTACTTGCGCTAACTGGACGGAGACGCGTGCTGCTTGTTTATAAATGTGTGGCCTGCATGTAGGAATGGCATGTGTTTTGTGGGTATATGTGCTGTTTCCTCCCTGAGTGAGACACTCTTAATATTTTTTTCATGAGTGTTTCATGAATAAATCACAAAGCCTACACAAATCATTTATTTTATTTTTTAAATTTATTTATTATTTTATTAATTACAGTTTATTCACTTTGTATCCCAGCTGTAGCTCCCTCTCTAGGCCCCTCCCAATCCCACCCTCCCTCCCTCATCTCCTCCCATGCTCCTCCCCAAGTTCACTGATAGGGGAGGTCCTCCTCCCCTCCCCTCTGACCCTAGCCTATCAGGTCTCATCAGGAGTGGCTGCATTGTCATCCTCTGTGGCCTGGTAAGGCTACTCCTCCCTCAGGGGAAGGTGATCAAAGAGCAGGCCAATCAGTTCATGTCAGAGACAGTCCCTGTTCCCATTACTATGGAACCCACTTGGATACTGATCTGCCATGGGCTACATCTGTGCAGGGGTTCTGGGTTAGTGATACTCCAACCAAAGACCATTCATGGAGATAATGTAGAACCCCTGTACACATTATTTTTTAAGAGGAGAGGCCCATAGAGTGGGCAGTATCCCTGGGAGCTGAAGTAACATACTATTGTAAGGACCTAGCATATCTGGGACTTGAACTCTGGTTCTCTGCAAGAACAGCAAATTTTTATAACTGCCGAGCTATGTCTTCGCCCCCCCCCCCCAATTTCTTATCATAAAACAGATTACAGTGTATTAAACGATTCCTTCATAATATTGTTTTAGGTGATATGATGAGCAGATTGATTCGAATCTCAGCCTGTATCAGGTCTCTACTCCTCAATGTTTGTCCCTCTCCACATCCATTTTAATTCTTCCACCCCTTCCTCAGCCCATTCTCCGTTATCCCCCCCTTTTCCTTTCTCCTCCATTTTCCAGATTCTATATCCCAAAGCCTGAGAGTTTGGCTCCACGAGTGAGCATCTCTATGTGACCATTGCAGCCTTACGGAGGTGAAGAGAAGCACAAACTGATCTAGTAAAACCCTAACTGCATGTTAGTCTTATGTCTCGAAAATCCACACATCCCTAAAAGTTATCAACAATTTTGATATCTTATCCTTTGAGTATTCTGCAGCACAGGCATTAGCGTTACTAGAATTACAAGAATCAAAGATACAACAATTATCTCAAAGAGAACGGCAAAAAAATAAAAATTTTTAAATTTAAATTTACCAAATGATTGACCTACTGTTTTGGGAATTAATAGGTTGTTGTTGGGGTCCTAAGGCTTTTTAAGCCTGAAGTGTCAGCATTTGTAACTTTGTATTAGGGAAAGAATTTTTGTTGTTTTTCCAGGTACTCCTTGGTGATTACAAAAATAATTGCTATCTTACAGGGAAAGAAACAAGACAAATGTTAATGATAAAGAGATAGACTTTCTCTGAAAGTAAGTGAATAAGTAAGAAATGAGTCAACAAATTCAATTTACTAGCTTTTTCTGTTACAACCTGATGATTTGCTCACTGAGAGAAACTGGTCACCACAGTTCGAATAGACTGAAGAGCAATTTATTAGCCTGCCTAAAACAATCTATCAATTACTGGGCCATTGTTGAGCAGCCTACCACTACCTGCAGCTTTTCCCAAATGGTTTTGTTCACAACCCCATTTCAAAGAGATACTGACCAAGTCCTCAGAAGCCTAGTACCTACCTCCTGCCAGGCCCAGTGACACTTGCCATCCCCAACACAGCCTGTGATGGCCTGCTACGGCATCCTTGTTGATAATTGCCCTCTTTGTTTTAGTTTCTCCTCCATTCCTTCCAGAATGGTTAACTACGAATGGGCACTAAAACTGTAGTTGAGAAATGTCAGGGAACATAAAGGGTGTCTACTCTTGACTATATGCTGTTGTTGTGCCCGATTCAAGAGACACGAAAAGAACACTAGTCCGTTGCAAATCACAGGAGGATCTTTATTCAAGCTTAAACTCAGGCTGCTAATCTTCCCTGATGCAGCAGGTTAGAAAATGAGGCCCCGTGTCTCAGGCTCTCAGGCACGCAGGGTTTTTAAAGGGGAAAGTGGCAAGTGGGGAATTCCAAGCCTTGGAATTACAGGGAAGGGAAAGTTTTGGGTGTGGGTTCAGCAATCCAGATGACCTTTAGGCTAATTGTTTCAAGACACCTGGCCAAACCAACAGATATCCACCTGCTGGGTGGAGTGGAGGACCCACTAACACGTTCTGTGGTATTTATGACACCTGACAACAAGAACCCTTTAACACATTCTGTGGTATTCATGACAACATGCAGGGTGGAGGGCCATGTGGCCCTTCTCGGAACCCAAAGATGGGGGTCAAGTCACTCCAAGGTCAATCAGCTTAAGATAGAGTCTAACAAAATGGAGCCACCCCTGCCATCCTTACTGGGCCAAACAGTTCCTTCACTGTTTGCATTTCAGTGGGAGGAGACAGGAAGAGGTGGCTTTTTAGCATGAGCTATGTAGGATCTCCTTATGTAGTCTGAGCATGAAGGAAAGATGACAGGATAAGAATATCGCACACACAAAGACAAGTGCTCAGGACAGAGACAGCAGAGACTGGACCATCAACGAGCCAGCAGATCAGGAATGCAAGGCTGTGGTCCTCTGTCATTTACCAGTTGACAGAGTGATGACATCAAAGAGAAAGGCATTGGATTGAGACAGGAGAGAGACTCTTGTCACTGGAGAAGATTTGGATGGTGGTGGGGGATGAATAAATGATATTTGGGAGGATTTTTATTTGTAGGAATTTATTCCCTGTGATGTGTTATGCTCTGGTTGGTGAAAGGCCATGGTGGTGTTAACACAAGTTCAAAGAAATGGGCAATGTTGTATGCATCAAGAGAACTAGGTTCAATGGGGATATTTTGGGATCGGGAGAGAGATAATTGAATTGTGAATTAAAGACAAGGAGAGAGGTACTCTGCAGTATGCTGAGAAAACAGAGAACAGGGTCTGACCCACACAGGTCTACCCACTGGAAAACAGATAACTGCAGTTGCTCCTCCATCTTGGATTCTCCCATCAGTGCCTTTAATGACTTTCCTTTAAAACTCCCTGAAATACATTTGCACAAAAATCTCAGAAAGCTTAAGAAGCTGCCTTCTGGGTTTCCCTGAATTCTCGCAGTAGTAGATTCCCAACTGGAGTCACCCTCCTGGGGAGCTGGCCCATTCAGTTGGCAGGAAGGTAGCATTTTACAGCCCTGGGAGTCAGTTCTCTCTTGCCTCATGGTGTGAACCCATTTGCATCACAGATTTTCGCTTATTCATCTGCTTGCTTATTTTAAGGACTCCAAGACAGTCTAGTGCCCTGACCAGATGGTTGCCTGTACTCTTTAAGGAATGGCAACCAAGCTGATGCCTATGACAATACCTGCATGTCCAACTTTCCTATTTACACATCCCCATCCCTCTTCATAACCCTAACTATGGCTGCACTGTGACCTCTGAGCAGGAAGCATCACTGAGCCCTGCTCTCTGCTTCTTCATTCTTCTTTCTACCATTTTTCAGCAACCATTTCCAGGATGGGGTGTTATGAAATATATCACGGTGGGTACGTTTGGTTGCCCATGCTAAGGTGTGCCCCTGAGAAATTATACCATGGCAGGTGATGGCACCAGGTTATGATGTAAGCTGTTGCTAGGTTCTTGAGAGGAGTCTAGGGGAATCAGCTGCACACTAACTTGGGGGTACTGTTTCCTCTAAAACTAACTTTTGACCTTTCAAGAAACTTAAATTTATAAATCTAGATACGTTTCTGTCCCTAAATTTAGGCCTCAGATACAATAATGTACATTAGTGATTTTGTACCTCAGATAGTAATAATTTGTGCAGCTGGTAAATTTAATCTTTTATGGAGAGGTCCAACCAAGAATGTATGCCACTAACCCATCTCGGTCTCTCGGAGAGGATTTAGTGTCAAAGTCCAGTGTTCTAAAGCTGGCTTAGGAGATGTTTGGGGAAATATAGACTCCACAAAGATACACACATTTGCAAGTCTATATTTGTGTATATTTATTCTGCCCATCATTTTTTAGTATTTTTAAACTGAGAAATGCATGCTTTATAAACATCATTTCAAGGAACAGGAGGTTCTCATTTACAACACTGATAAGAAATGACCCTGTTGAGTTAGAGGCTGGATGACTGTAACTAGACACAGGTAGTTCAGGAACTCCTAGAAGAACAGCTGATTTTCAGACACCTTGATCACTCAGATGTTGCAAGTCACATTATAAAAGTTGGAATAAAACCTTGATAGTCTGCAGGGCAGAGCCTGTCAGAGGCCCGCTGTGGCAGGTTCCTAGCTCGTTTCCTGTTTTCTTCTTCTTCTGATGTCCTTCCTCTTTGCCTTTCGGGATGGGGATTGAGCATGTTAGTCAGGGTCCTCTCTCTTGATTAGTTTCTTTAGATGTACAGATTTTAGTAGGTTTATCCTATATTACATGTCTATATGAGGGAGTATATACCGTGTGTGTCTTTCTGCTTCTGGGACAGCTCCCTCAGGAAGATCCTTTCCAGGATCTAGAGGAAAGAAGTGGTGGTGGGAAACTGGGAGAAGCAGAGGGAGGGAACCTGTAATCAGAATATACTTTATGAGAAAAGACTCTATTTTCAATAAAAAAAAATTAAAACCTTCAAAACTAAAAAAAAAAAAGGTATGCTTTAAACATTAAACTTTATCTTTGTCTTCTTATTAAATGACAGACATTGGACACTGCTGGACAGTCAAAGCACCCATGTACAAGAAAGGGTACCCAGGCAAGAACTGAGCTAAGTAAATTCAGAGAGTAATTAATTTAGACTTATTATGAGCTGAGAACTATATTAGTCCCATCAATTAGCCGATTTAAAATATTGAGAACTTATGTACTAGGAAAATAAAAAAGCACGATGTTGAGAGAGACAAAGAGAGAAAGCAATTGTGACTGAAAGAGGCAGGAAAGACACCATTTCCTAGTTACTGCATGTAACAGAGATTTCACTGCGTTGCTCTGTGTAAGTGGAAACAGTGAGAGGTCCCCATATTATTCATGACATCTAGACTGGGCTGGGGGTTGGGGACAGGGAAGGTCAAGACTCTTAGACAGCCTCTGGTTCTCTTTGACATTGGTTTCCTACAGTAGGAAATAGCCCCTTGTCATATAGTGAGCAGCAGAAGAAATCCTGGATGAACTCTGAAGGATGTAGAGGAAGGGGAATATCTCTGATATTGTGATAAATCAGAGAGAACAGAAAAGGACACAGGGACAGATGGTCCAGGAAAGGTTTCCACAGCAGCAAAAATACAACCAAGCAAGGAAATAAATGATCACATAGATTTATTTTAACCCAAAGAAACACACTCAGACCCTTGTTCATGGAGAAAACAGATGCCAAGGAAAATGAAGCTGGCACCAGGCTCCTCCACTAACAGAGACAGGGACTGCCAGCTGCTCCCGGAGAAGGAAGGTGATTTGAGAGTATTGATATGCAAATGAGTTTCCTCATACCTCGTAATGAAAGGCAATGAGGTTCCAAAGTGCAGCATCCCTCCAGTGTTGTTTCCTGATAGAAGGGGGTCTGCCTTCCCTGGATTAGGCACAGGTAACACTAACTAACAGGTGTGTGGGTCCCTGAAGTTTCTGAGGCTGGAACCCACACACTTGGATTTTTTCTTGGGGAGTTATAAGCTAAGAAATGTGACTTTCCTTGACCAAAGGAGCTAAAATCCCACGGTGCTGACAGATTCAGGTGCACAGCTTTCACGGGCTGTCTGTGGCTGCTGGCTACAGGAGCTTTATACACAGCCAGCAGAGCGGCAACTTCTCTTTTCAGATCCAAAAACTTTTCAGAGTGCCCTTCTGGCCAGGTCAGGCTGCTGCGAACATACCGCCTTTGATTGTTTTAAAGTCAGCTCACTTTACCTGAGGTGCCTGGCCCTTCCAAAGAGATTTGGTGAGTTGAAATCATAACAAATAATGTTCAGGGAAACTCTCATTATGTGTAACGTGTAATGCTCATGTCAACAAGCATTATGCTCTTATCCACCCCATCCGCTCAGCCACTGCATGAAGCTAAGGCAGTCCTGGCCTCTTCATGACTAAACTAGCAGGCAGGAAAGTGATCAGGCTACTTGTCTGTCAATGGCTGCCCAGCTAGTGTTTCTCCGGAGTTACATATACTAATGTATCATGTGGCTTGTTCTCTTAACCATAGAGATTTCATATTGCAGGGAGTCCCCAGATATGCCTCTGTACCCCTCAGCTTGGATCACAACTGTCTTTCCTAAGCTGCACACTTGTAGCCTTTGTTAACTTTTGACAGGAGGCCATTCTTGCATGTTGTTTGTTTTACTTAAAACTATAACTAATAGAAATTAAAACCAAACAGTCAGTGTTCCCTTCTTGAACACACACTAGAATGTCAACAGGAAATTCAGGATGCGTTATCCCTTAAGCCAGTTTTAACCTTTAAGAGACAATTTTCCATTCCAAAAGAAATCTTCTGTGGTTCTCCCAGAAGGCAGAGGCTGCTTTGCTCTGAAGCCACCGGGGTCACTCAACCTCACTGCTAGAGAAGATGTGTATTTCAGTCCGCTAGAAATAAAAACAGCGAATATCCTGTCTCTGCCAGAGATGAATGCATACACACAGTCCCCAGTGCTCACTGGCAGACACTCCCTGGGAGCTAGGATGGTTCCTTGTGTGCTTTTAAAAATGACTTTGGTCTCTAGTTATTACTTCCTTAAAAATCCAATTTTTCCCTTGCGACAATTCTGCTAAAAAAAAAAAAAAAAAAAAAAAAAAAAAAAAAAAAAAAAAAAAAAAAGACAAAGTAACAGTTGGTCCCATTTCCAAACAGATTGTATACTCACACCCATAAATCAACCTCTGAAACCCAACCATGGATCATGGTGTAGGATTCTGGAATCATTCTTTTTTAATAATTTTGTTGCTCAGTGAAGTATATGTATATCTACCAAATGGAGCCTTTGGGACTCCGTAAATGGATTTGTCATTCCTTTTTACGTAAGGACTTTGGATCTGGTCCTCCAAAGTCATTATTTTCACTGACTCACTGAGAATCATTTGCTCATCAGAAATGATCATAATCTCACCTCAGATTGAGACACCAGCGAGGCCCACTCATGAGCCTGCCTCTTAAAGAGAAGAAATGGAAACAGACTTTTCTTAAACTAACAGTAGTATTTTAAGCTTTCCACAGGATAGTTATTTTAATATATAATGAAGATGGTATTTAAATGGACACTAAAAACTGGAAAAGGCTTGAATTACACAGGACAGGGTTGTCTTTGCCACAACTTCCACAACATGCTTTGTGTGCCGAGAGGCAGCTGGACACACCAGTACCTTCTAAGCCCTTCACCGTAGATTCCATATAACCATGTTTGGATTCAGTGGAAAGTTCTGCCTGGTACAAACACTTCCTGTACGTGTTTTTGTTACTCTGGTCTCACAGCTGCTGGCATCTGAGGCCAACACAGAGTCAGGGTTCTGGGTCTGTGGTTCCACAACTGCAGATTCCATTAATACTGAAAAACAAAACAACAAAAAACCACACCTGCCATGCAGAACACAAGCCAAATTTTCTTATTATTTTTTTCTGAATAATAAAGAGTGACAACTGTTCACAAAGTGTTGACATTATAGAATGTACCCAGAGTCCATTTAAGCACATAGGCTGACATACAAGTGCTTCTCATTTAGTGGGAGGGATTTACGTAGCCACAAGAGCTTTTGGCATCTGCAAAAAGTTCCCACATCTGATGGCAGGGGATAACCGGCTGTCACAGACTCGGGCATTTTCTGAGATCAGACATTTGGTGTCAGGTATTATACCACATTCCCACCTGTCCTTGCCCCAACATGGGTTCTTGTCAAAGTGACGGTCCATAATATCCCAAGATAATTTTTGAAGAAATATCCAATTGCTCAGGCTCTCGTTGATGTGGTCACATGGAAGTCCCCTCATCATTCGGTTATTCTATAATTATCAAGAACCATCAAGCAAACAGTAATTTATTTTTTTTATATAAATACTACTTGGAGCTTTTTTTTCATTTTCATGCATTTCTTACATTAGTTTCATGCTCTCTGGGCACAGGATGTGAGTCCACATTGTCTTCCTCTCTTTGGCTGCTCGTCCTGTGGCTATCCCTGATCACATACTGACTTTAAATTCTTGAGTCTTCTTACATACAAGCACATGGTAGGTACAAAACAAGTATCAAATAAATGAAGACTTCAAAAGATTCCTGGCTTGTGGGGTCAACAGGTGGATACCAACAGGTGGACAGAAAGTAACGGGGAGCGGTGCATTGTGGGTTCTAGAGCTAGAAGTAAAAATGGTGTTTCCTGGGAGAACAGAAAGGATGAGACACCCAGTAGCTGACCAACGATAGAGGGCTGGATCTCTGTGCAAACGCTTCAGAAAAGGAAACAGGGGAAGATGCTACATCAACACAGCGTTTCTTACATGTCAAACATGAAGAAAAAGTTATTTTGAACACAGTTGAGGAAATCGAACTCAGCAAACTAATCAACAGCATAAACATGTGGTCCTGCCGCTCTGGGAAATCTTTTTAGGCATCTGAGAATTTTCACATTTTTACGTTTGACATCAAGTTTGTGAAATGCATACTAACAATGTTCTGTTCCCATCTGTGGACATAGCTATTCGCTGCTTTATTTTTGAAAGTTGCTATTTCACTATTTAGAAGACTACTTTCGTTTATGGGTCTGGGGTCTCTCAGAGATTTACCATGACTATAAATAAACTTTAATTAGAAGAAGCTTTTTAGGTAGGTCCTGGCATCTAGGGGGCCAGGGGCCAGGGCTTTACCTGAAGCACTCCCAAGGCACAGCCCATAGCCAGATCAGCCCAGGGCTTATAAAGGCAAATTCTATAAGATTGCATGTATTTGTTCTACTTGTAGGAAGGATCTAATTTTAATATATATGTCTTACACTCATCCTGGCCATCCTTTTCAGCAGAGCAGGCAAGTTTGATTACAAAAGCAGAAAAGCAGTTAGCTTTACAACCCACTATCTTGTTAGAACAGCAAATTTTACAATATTATTTAATTTAAGAACAGTCTTCACTGTCTAGGAAAAAAGGTAAGTGAAATGCTAGGGTCCAGCCAGTACAAGCCACAGGCTTTCACGTTAGAGGCTTTTTTTTTTTTAATTAATTAATTTATTTTCCTGTTTCGGTCTCTCAAACATAGTTAGTCTAAGTTTAAATGTAATGGTAACTATCACACTTTGAGATCCCACATTAACTTCTTTCTTTCTTCCAGTTTGAAACTCAATGCATTTTTTTCAAGGTTCTGGTTAGTTCCATTTTAGTTTCAAATTATCCTTGAAATCTAATGTGACCCACATGTGGTGCTAGGAATTGAAAACATTGGTGTGAACATTTTATTTGAGTGAATTCCATCCAGAGATGAGATTTGCCTTCTTTGTAATTCCAGGCAGATACATCTGGTCCAATCGCTTATAGTTCTAAGACGAAGATAAAGTTTTGCCCTAGAAATTAATTGAAGACGATGCTACATGTCTTGGTCTATGTTCTATTGCTGTGAAGAGACACCATGATCAAGGCAACCATTATAAAAGAAATCATTCAATTGTGGCTTGCTTACACTTTCAGAGGTTTAGTCCATTGCCAGCAAAGCAGGAAGCATGATGACAGGCAGACATGGTGAAGAAGAGGTAGCTGAAAGTTCTACTTCTAGATCCACAGGCAGCAGAGGAGACTCTGGGCTTAGAGTAGGCTTTTGAAACCTCAAAGCCCATTCCCAGTGACACATTTTCTCCATCAAGGCCATACCTCCTAATCCTTTCAAACAGTGCCACGCCCTGGTGACCGAGTATGCAAATCTATGAGCCTATGGGGGACATTTTTATTAAACCACCACACCACATATTGCTCTCTGCTAGACTAGGTGTTCTAGACCTGACAGGGAAGCTGCTGCACCCATGAATCCACCATGCTTTTCTCAGCAATGTTTAGGTCTCCTAAACAAGACCTGCATAGGATACCAGCTGACTTGTTGATGTGGATAGGGAAATCTTACTGCCAGATGAAGAGCTATAGACAGTCATTGTCAGGCCTAAATGCATGGCCAACACTATGAGCAACACTAAATGGAATCAGTAGTATGTGTATATTTGATTTAAAAAAAGAGGTCATGAATTTGAAAGGGAGTGGGGGTCATGGGAGCAGCTTCAGTTGAAGAGGGAGGGGTGGAGATGATACAAAGGCAGTACCCGTGTACAAAATTCACAAAAAGTTAAGCTACTACCAGTGAACAGTGGAAATGCAATAAGCAAATATGTTAAAACAGTGATGTTGAAATACAGCCTATACTCAGCCAATTGTTTTAAGACTGAGCCAGCAGTGTAGGCCATCATTTAGTTGGGGGCACGGGGTACACAGTGTACTACTAACAAGAGGAATGGCCTGTTCTCCCCACGTTAAATAAGTCAGTTAAATAGAATTATTTTGGGAAAAGCTTCACTGTGGCCAGTCTTTACCATCCCAGGAGGCAGGGTCTGACTGAGGCTGCTCAACTCAAGAAAAGCCTGCTTCTCTGTGGTAGCCACAAAGGGAAGGTAGCAGTTGAAGACATCAGAGAATATTTTTGAGGACAGATTATTTTCAGTAGGTTTTTCCTTGTTTTGGGAGTAGTTAAAAGTCAAGCTCATGAGGTACTTAAAATCTTAAAATATAGACCTTTTTAAGGAAGGAATTGAAATTCCACTGAAGTTTCATTATACTTGTTTCTGCTTTGCATGCATTTACAGACTTGCTGTAGTGTTTTCTTTTTAGGATGAGACAAGTCACACCTCCTCAAAAGCTCAGTTCAACTCCTGATTCTACATTCTACAGTACAGTCTGAACTTCTGAGCTTTATCCCTGCCACACCTTAGTTGAAAAACTGAGGTTTCCATGTTACAAATGTTACACGCAGGCATAAATATACATACAAATATACAGCATGCGAGTATTTTAACCTAAAGTAATAGAAGAAATTCTTGTATTTTTGTTGAAACATATAAATACATTTTCTCTGCCAATTTTGGGCACTAGTCTAGTTTTTCATTCAATCTATAGTTCATCAAATGACTCTGTACTCAACGCAAGAAACATTCTTAGTAATAGAAAATACACAATTGACTTACTTTGTTTATTCTCAAGCTGCTTGCCATGAGTGTGCATGCACCACAGTGTTCTAAGATATTTCTGTTAAAGGGACAGTGAGATACTCTGATATTTTAATCACCTCCTTAGCATAGCCCTTCATGAACACCTGCTTTAAAATTTGACTGACATATACTTATTCTTTTTTGTTTTTTGTTTTTGCTTTTGACAATTTAAACATGCATTTACATTTAGTGACTTCATAAAGCCACCTTTCTGGAGCTTAGGCATGATGAGAAAACAGTAAAAGGGAAGCAAGCTGTTCAATATATATATTGAATATATATATATATATGATTAGGAAGAAACTCATGATATTAACACACAGAACCAAAATACTAAGGACCCCAAGTGAGGTTATCCCTGAAATGCACCTCTCTTAATGGCTCACTCCACTATTGAATCCCAGATGCCTAAGACATAAATAGTCATTGTGACTGATGATGCCTCTACTGAGACTCAGAGACATGGAGAACTACTCCTATCTTTGGAAACTTCAGAAAGATTCAAGTATCTTTCTGCCCTCTGTTTCACCATTGGACACTAAGCTGGCCACAAAATTTGGTTCAAAATCTCTTAGAATTAACCTGAAGATTCTTATAGGTAGCAGTACCTACAGGTCTAAAAGCAGATAATGGCTTCTAGACACTCCATCCAGTCTTTACAGCAATCTGCACACAAAGGACAATAAAGCAGAGGAACACAATCATCTAGGACCAGCTGTGTCTTAAACAGGCTGTGGTTTCCTGTCTTGAACCATATAAAATATTAAAGTTAAGCTCTGTCACTTAATTATTGTCCATGCCTTGTTTGCCTGATGTTATTAAAAATTTAAAATTAGAGCAAACACATTTATTCAATATATATTTATTCAATGATTGTTTTTTTTTTTTTTGTTTTTGTTTTAAGCTCTAGAGAAAAAAATGATAGTTTTCATTCTCAAAGAAGTTGCATTCTTAGCAAGAGTGGATAGTAAAAGATGCCAAAGAGATGTGAAAGGCTGCAGGTACCTGGGGTACAGGAAGCCGCTGTCTGCAGGTCAGACTTCCAATTCACTGATAGCCTATGTTTTCAGGGAAAAAACACCTTCCTCTGATGCTCTGGGCAAGAAAACTATAAGAAGGGTAGTGCTGGCACCCACACAGCTGTGGAGAGAACCAAACATTCAGACAAACAACAGGGTTCTTGCTATGGTAAGTGAAGGCTGTGAGTAAACAGGGCTGAAAGAACAGTAGAAAGGGAAACTGGAGACATTAAAACAGACCCAACCCTGAACTTCTAGATTTTTACAGGCTTCTCCAACATCCTCCCATGTGATGTAAGAACAATGCCCCAAAAATTTTAATTATGGAGGATCACAGACCTTGTTAGTATTTCCTTGAAAATAACAGGCCAGTTTTGCCCATCATGTATTGTGCTGAAGGACTGAGCCAAGGTTTATGTGTGTAGCTTGATGGCAGCATGAAGGCTGAATATTGTGGGTGGTAGAAATATTGTAGAAATTGGGAAATGATTCTTTTTTTTCACTAATGATCTAAATTATAAAGCCAAGACCCCCTTCCTCAGAGGTATCAGGAAATTATAGTAGTTGGTATTTCTGCCTCCATGTCTAAGAACATGGAAAGAGATCAAACTCCTGCACCTCCTTCATTGGTCCCTAAGTCACCTGTCAAAGTCTCATAGAAGTATTGTGGTAGGCCCCATGTGGTAGAAGCTTTGATTTTGGACTAAACTATGGGAAAATGAATTTCCCATGTGTCCATCCTCTTCACATTAACCTATACTGTTGGCGGGGGTTGTCTGTGAAGTTTCGTATTGCTCTAAATTCTGACTGTATTGCTGTTACTAGTGTTCTCAATATGTCCAAGTCTAGAAACATGAAACATACTGTATGTTCATAACATATAGGAAGTCCCCTGTTTACTTTCTTATGGAAACAGTTAATTTATTTTTTCTTATAGTACATGAATTCATTCTGTTTTTTTGTCCATGTCCAGCAAAAACCACAAAACACTTCACACAAGACCAGTGATTTTCAAAAGCCTTAATGCTGTGATCCTTTAATATAATTCCTTATGTTGTAATGATCCCTAACCATAAAATCATTTTGTCGCCAATTCGTAACTAGACTTTTGTTACTATTATGAATCCTAACGTAAATATTTGAAATGTCACACCCCCAAAGGTGTGACTACTCCTAATTTGACAACCATTGCCATAGACTGCTGACTTCCAAACATTTTTGTTATCTTTTTTTCAAGTGAAATCATATCAAGAAGCTCAAAAATTTAAAAATAGTCATAACTGTTAAAGTCCAGTGACCATTCCATTTACCTTCAAGAATGGCAAGTCCTGTGACCCTTCTCAAAGTTAGGTAAGATCAGGGTTGCTCTTTGTTAGTACTTTTCTTACTCCCAAACTTGGATACATGAGTGTCCCATCTTTCTTTGTTTGGATGAGAGCCTCTGGACCTCTAGACTGATTACTTTCTTACCCTAATGTTGAAAGAGGTTTTCTTTTTTTTCTCCCATCCCTTACCTCCCAGAGTAATGACTCATGAGACTCATTAAATATATACAAACACCTAGGCTATATAGCTAGGCTCTTCTTTGACTAGCTCATAACTTAAAATAATCAATTTATTCTAAATCTACATTCTACCACATGGCCAGTTACCTGAGCTCAGACACCATGTATCCATCCTCTTCACCTCTTGCTGGCTGAATCTCACATTCATGACCCTATCCCAGAATCTCTTCTCCCTGTCAGGTGTCACATCTATTTCCTATCTCAGCCATAGCCCATAAGTTGTGTTTTTTATTTTTTATTTTTTTTAATTGGCAGATGTTGCATTCATACAATATACAAGAGATTCGTTCTACACTTGAATTGTGGCTTTACAGCTTCCTAGATAGTCAGGAGAGCTGACAATATTATGCCTTCTCTGCTCTTCCTCCAGCTGTCCCTTCTCTATACATCTCTTGATACACTTTTGCTTGCTTACTGCTGCCATGATTACTGACATAACACTAACCTGTATGACTCTGCCCTGTAGTACCTGGTACCCAATACTGACAATGGCAGCTAATTGCTATCTGAGGTAGAAATTCTGTGACTTTTCCAAATCACAGTAGTTAATACGTGCGTATATAAATAACTGTTATTTCCTAATCAGGACATCAGATGTTGAAGAATCCAGTAGGCTTTCAAGACATGTAAACATCAAATTAAAAGATCAGCGAATTATGTACAAAGGGCAAGAAGTCATGAAGAGATGGTTAAAGGATTCCTGAAGGCATAGAAAGGAGAATTTATATGATAAAATGGCATTGTATATGATTATGAAATTGTCAAAGAACGAATAAAAATTCAGGAAACATCAAGGAAAGAATTAAAGGTTTAAACATACATACATGTATATGCACTTACACACAGAAGTCTGCAAACAGATCATGCCAAGCTCAGCAGGCCTAATGGCTCTGGATTTTATTCTGTATACTGTGGCAATCCAATAAAGAGACTTATATGAATAAGACAAAAGGATAGGAAGAGAGAGGCAGACATACAGAGAGAAAGAGAATAAGAGGAAAGAGAGTTATAAAGGCAAAGAAAAGGAAGAAGATTTGAGAGGGGCAGGCAAAAGAGCAACTGCTAATAGTAACATCTATCAAATGGCAATAATGAATACCTAGTAGTAAATATCCATAGGGTTTGAAAAATTGAATATCCATTTGGTCAGTTTTCAACTGGTAGGAAAATAAAAGCGAATCATCTACAGATAGAATGATGCTCCTGAGAATAAAATTTCCTAAGATAAGAGAAGAGAAAACAATGTTTTCATTGCCTCTATCTTTGCTGTCCCAAACTATAGACTTCATAGGCAATGAAAACTGACAAGAGTCTGTGTAAGGGTGAGGGCTAGGCTAGGTATATGCTCTTCACCCTGACTATTATGTCAAAGGCAGGTCCTTGTGAGTATAAAATTTTCTCATAGCCCATGGAAATTTCCAGATGTCCTATAATATCTATTTTGTCAGTCATTTCAAATATTAGTATGTGTTATTTTGGGGGCAAACTGTGTTGTTTGTTGTTTGTTGGTGGTGGTGGTATGGTATTGTTTACTTTCCTATATTAAAAAGGATCTTTATATAAAGCAGGGAAGGAAGAAGACAAGATATAATCACCCTTTAGTATAGAGAAATTGGAAGAGCAAAGGGGTAAGCTTCATAAGGAGTAGAGATGAATGCCATTTAAGGCTTAAATTATTCCCTCTCTAAAAAACTGGAGGAGTCTCCACAGCCTGAGAGGAAGGCAGAGGTTGCCTTTTCAGTGGCATTCTCTCCACTCGAGTGTCCAGAATCAGGAAAAGGCAGCCACTTCATTTATCACTCTGGGTCATTTTCTTCCTTGTGGAGGTAAGAGTGCTGCAGATCTCAGAAGGCAGCTATTTGCTGATGTGGGTTAAAAGGCAGTATTTCCAGCAGCTTCAGACTCCTCCATCTCAGGGACCACTGACCACACTGACTGAGGCCCCCTCTGTGGGTAGAGATACATTCTGAGGTCACTTATCTTGGGAGACAATCCAATGAGGTCAAAGATTTTGCCCATCTGGTCAGCTTCAGAGTTTCCAGGGAAGGGATGTTTTTAGTGAAACATCAATGCAAAGGTACAAACAACAGTCCACATGTCCACAGGTATGGCATATGTAGACTGCAAAAGAACTTCAGGAACATAGTAACAGAGTATAACAGCACAGGTGTAGGGGCCATCTGGTAGCTGTGGAATCTGGCTAGGCCAAATTCAGACAGCTTGACTTTTCCCTTGTCACCAGAATGTTCTCTAGCTTCAGGTCTTGGTGAACAATGCAATTTTGTAAGAAGAAATCTAGGCTGCTTAGAAACTTATGTATTGGATCCTTGATGGTCACAACTGGCAAGCCTGAGGTGTCTTGCCAGATACATCGTTAGGTCCTTGTCTATATTCTTGAACACTAATATGACTGTAATTTCTCAGTCAGTTCAGCAAGTAGTACAGGCATCCATTAGCTGGACAACACTAGGAAGGTCAAAGCCTCCAGCCCCCTCAGTAAGGTTAACTTGTGAACTGTTTATGAGAAGGTCCCTTCCAGCATCTCTTCCATTAGGAACTCTCACACTCTTGAGAGCTACACAGTGGCCATTGTAGGAACCTCAGGCCTTACAAGTCATTCCATAAGTACTGACACCAAATTAGCCACTGTTTGAGAAGCAGTCATTTTCAGAGCAGAGGATCTCCTTAAGCTTTTCATCAGGTTCCGGTAGCATTGAGGATAGGTCCCAGGCAGCTAAATGCTATGGGCCAGACCATAGACAAACTATGTTGTTTTTAAATGTCTCTGTCTCTACAGCACTTGAATCTTGTTTCTTCAGTTCAGCATTGGGTCTCAAGGAGACATCTCCTCAGGTAGCATTCATGTCATTCAGGGACCTAAGTTGTCATTCTAGAGCAGGGTGCATGCCACTACAACTTTCTTCCACCTTCCAGTGGCTTAATATAGCTCTAGCTTGGGGCCCAGGAGAGAGATGAAGGATGCATGTAATCTTCCTTTCTGCTCCTGCAGGAAAGTCCCATCCATCCTTGAAAAGGCTTTATATGAGGGTTAAATAAATTCTCCTCTTGCCAATCTCGGGAATAGTCGAGTGATATTTTCTCTGGCCATAGACTGTAAAGCTGAAGTGATCACATCGTTTCTTCAGTGTCTATATTTCCAGTTGTGTGTTGAATATCAAGCCAGCCTGATGCCAAGGACAGAGAGACTTCTAAGGTAACCAAGGACACAATGCAGTTTATAGTCTCTCTTGAAATGCTCTCTCCTAAACGTTCCTGCCTGCCTTGATGTTCAGGCTGGGTACTGATTCCCGAAGGGACCCTAGCTACTCTAAACGGGTTGCTTAAAATACTCAATATTTAAACTTCATCATCTTAATTGGCTTTATGAAACCACTTAATGAATATTAAGAATGAATTAAATGCTTAGGTAGTCAGATTTTTAAAATAGTTTATGACAGTTTAAAATACAGGTTTTTTTTTTAACCAAATTTTGTTTCGTCTTGGAAATATACTGGATTAAGTCTAGAAAATAATTTTTAATATAATCGAATTAGAGTTGCTGAAGGGACTTATTTTGCACGTAGCGAATACTCATAGTGATCATTTACTGCACATGAACTGCCTAGGCATTGTCTCAGTGGTTCAGCTTCCATCTCAGTTCTTCTCTGGATCATTCCATTCTATTCTCTCTCTACTAGGCTAGAAATGTCTAGCATGAAGTCATCAGTATATATGGTGGTGGTCTGTGCTTATGTTTCCCTAAAATCCTGTAACCTGACAGGAAGATATTAAGTTTGCTCAGAGAAACTTTGTCTCTTGAGGAAATATCTAGGTTTTCATATACTCAGGGTTCTATCAGGGTCAAAGGTGGCTTATGGTCAGGATGAGAAAGTGGATCCCACATCACATTGGCAAACTGCCCTTATTGCAGACTTCAGTGGACTGCGGAGTTCCGTGCTGTACAGTGAGAGCAGGGAATCTAACAGATGAGTGAACAAGGTGTCTTAAGGCAGGCTTGAAAGGTAAATCAGGAGGGGAAAGAAAACCTGTAATAATCCAGGCAATCAATGGTGTTAAGGACAGAAGCTTCAAATGTTTCAGATTCAGAGTGAAAAACATGTGAAATATAAGGCAGTTTATCATAGTAAAATTAAAGAAAAGATACCTTGAAAATCACAAGGAAAAATAACAAACAATAAACAATGAGGAAAAAAAAAACAACTCTGAGAGAAATGTAGAAGACACTGTGCGGGCTTCAAAGACTTCCTAACCCAAGTGGAGCCCACATTGACAACAGGGAAAACACCATCTCATCTAGGAGCAGGAGTGGATCATTGTTGAACCCAAGTTCAACAGCAGAAAGAATGGACTCTACCAGGAGCCAGAACATGCAGCCCAGTCAGCTAAGGGGAGAGAGAGCCCTGCCAAGCAATACTTCCCCAAGAACCCTGGAATCATTCCACGTCCAGGTGTACCTGAGCTAATCTTGGGCTTGACAGTTTATTAATGAGACTCTCAGAACCACAAATTTCTCTAAAAGTTGTATAGTAAATGTGGCCTTTAAATCTGCCTGGGAGATACCCACAGAGAGCCTCTCAGGAGAGCAAGGAGAAGCTTCCCCTGTGACATCCCAGTGAGGACACATGGAAACCCACTCCAGTTATTGCCAGTTTAGAAAGCTCCCGGTGGCTCCTTGGCATCCAGAATACGTCTTGGGTATCCCTACGTGTGCCACTGATAGATTGTACTTATGGTCAGTATCGGTGCCCACCCTGGCCACAGTGATGCAGCACCTGAGACGTGCAGGGAAAAGTGTTACCAGAGGAGACAGCAGTCTGTAGACATATAGCAGCCACTCATGGATGGGCATGCACACGGGTATGAGGGTGGCACACTGGACACATGAAGAGCAGTCCAAAACAGAAAAGTGTCTGGTTTCCCTTTTAGTTGTAGTTGATGGCTTGGTTTTAGGCTTTTGGGTTTTGTTGTTTTGTTGTTGTTATTATTGTTGTTTTGTTTTGTCTGCAATGGTACAGTGGCAGACTGACACACACAGCAGAAACTACATTTTAAGTGTTGACCTTTTTTGTCTCTCCCACATACCTATGATCCTGACTGGAATGCTATGCAGGGACTATGAGCATCAATGTCTGGATGCAATAGCCACAGCAGGGACAACGTGAGACACCACTGTGCCGCTACATTGTGATGTTCAAGGTTAGGTGCCCTGAGGACATTTGAGCTTAGATATCTTAAATTTATAATGAAAATTTCAGGCTCTATGTGTTCTCAATATAGTCCATGAATCACTTGAAACACAGAGGAAATCAAAGAATACTGCTTTAAAGGGCCCTCTCGGGCTACATAGAGACTGCACACATATCTAGGTGGAGCAATGCAAGGAAAGCTGCCCCACAGGGTCTGTTTTCTTGAAAATTGTCCCCCACAGCCACCATTATCCCACAATGCCACCATGTTATTTTTGAGCAGCTGCCTCTCAGC
The DNA here is from genome assembly GCF_907164565.1 of Psammomys obesus. Taxonomy (NCBI): domain Eukaryota; kingdom Metazoa; phylum Chordata; class Mammalia; order Rodentia; family Muridae; genus Psammomys; species Psammomys obesus. Next base: position 2,378,680 of record NW_026590699.1, read on the forward strand.
TGATCATATTGGTGAAAACTGAAGAAATCACCACAAGGAAGGTATATGAGAAGCCCATTACCGAAGCCATTCTGAATGTGAATGACAGGTTTTACTATAACAGAAAAAAATAGTATGAGTAATCAGTAAAAAGTAGTATTTTTAATATAAAGCATGGCATAAAGAATTTACATATCATTAATTGCTTTAAATGGTGCTTGGGTGTTGTGAATAAAATTGCTCTGAGTCTCAGAGAATTCTACACACAGAAATCAGAAATCCAAAACAAGGGAAATAAATAGAAACAGACTATAATGATAAATGAAGCTGTTATCAACAGGTATTACAAGGTTTGAATTCCAGAATGGACAAAGCATCCTTGATTGAAAGTTCTGATAAATTATAGCCATTTCCCTAAAACGTTAAGGCAGAAAAGAAAAAAGAAAATGGCCATGTGATAACCCTCCCCTCCTCCAGTGGGAAGGTGTTTTAAAATTATAAGAAAGTTTACATAAATACTTACCAAATTCCAAATGCTTTCATTTGTGGATTGATTTAATTAATGGACCTTTAAACATAAAGCATTGCATAATCTCCCCAGTCATCCAGAAGAGCTTTTTAACATTATAAATTGATTTATGTAGAAAAAACACTGAAGCACTTTTCATATACTTTAGATGGAATGGGATGCCTTTTAATTTCTCCACATGCATCCTTCTCTTTTTGTCTGCAAGGTCCATATTAGGCTCCGTTACCTTTAATGGAAGGGTGTGCTTTCTAACATGGATCAGATGGGAAATTAGAAGCAGAATCCATTCCAGAAGGCAGGCACTGTCAATGCCTAAGTGCTATTTCTGTTTCCTCTTGAAACATAGCCATCAATCTGTAGTGTTCAAGGTCCTTGAATCTCCATTTCCTTGAAGCACTTGAAATCTCAGACCCTTGAAAACATTCATACTGTTCCTAGCTTGCTCTTAAAAAAAAAAAAATGTTTCTTATCTTAGAAGAATTTTGCTTCAAAAATAAACAAAGAGTAAAAAGTAAAGAAAATAAATAAGTGCAAGAGAAAAATGTGGGTCTGTATTTGGAATGATAAACAAAACCTTACAGTTTACAAATGTGGCATGATTAAGTACTTCAAAGAAGTACTTTAAAATTGTTGCATTTGTAAAGTATAGATGGAGGAGACCATATCATTTTTAAACAAGGAGTTTTGTAATAGCCAAGGAACAGTATTCTGATTTAAAATTAAAGTTAAACTGTGGCTGGAGAGGTGGCTCAATGGTTTTGAGCATGTACTGCTCTTCTGGAGGACTGAATTTCAGTCCTGAGCACCCACGTCACAGACATACAACCACCTGAAACTCTAGTTCCAGTGTCTTTAATAACCTCTTCTGGCTTTTGCAGGCACCTGCATGTTGGGCCACATAACCACAAAGAGACTCACATACATACACATAGTTAAAATTTTTAAAATGAATCATTCATTTAATAATAAAATAAAGAGTTCAGAAAAACGACCAGTCTGGTTGAGAATACCAAGTTGGCTGGGGCAGGAGAGGGAACCCCTTACCTGGCTCTCTGGGGATCACAGCAGTGCCACTGTGAAAGCACGCATGGCTTTGTTTGCATTTAGCTAACCTTTAGACATGCCAGCATAAGAAGCAGGACACAGGTGCACTGCCCTCCTGCACATGGCACCGGGCGCGTCACTCATGGGCTCTCTGCTCAGGCTGTAGTTAACAGCATTACAGAGATAACGTGATGGAGGAAGCACTCAGTCATTGTGGAAGACAGCAAGGTGAAGCTGAGACACTTAATGAATTTTGCAAACTTCTCCCAATTGAAAGCTGAGCAACACTTTTAATGTTTTGATACTTCCTGAATATTGGTGGTAGGAGTTCAACTACAGAGAGCCTGCCCTCTTTAAAGGAAGATAGCAGCGGCGGGTTTTCTTGACACATGGCAGGTGTGTGTCACCTCCTCCCTAGAGATGATACAGAGCTCATGTGTGTGTGTGTGTGTGTGTGTGTGTGTGTGTGTGCACTTCTGAGAACTACATTCTGAACACCACTTTTTTCTTTCTCTTTCTTCTTCTTTTTTTAAACTTTCAGCAGCAGATGCATTTCTATTCTATGCATATCCTTTGCTAGCAGAGATTTTAAATTTTTCATGGGCTCATTTTGAAAAAAAAAATAAGCAGAAAAAGACAGAGTAAACTTGGACCCTGAGTGCTGCATTCTCTAGTCTGCAGAGTGGAGACTAAAATAAATCTCAGCCCTCCACACTGCAAGCCTTTATACGGTAATAGCCGGTCTTAGACGATTTTTCAGACGTTTCCTCATAGAATCTGAATTCAGCTCAGGCCACTGTCATGGCAGTGCCACGACTCTTGTGTGTGTCACACAGGCCAGCTTTCACAGTGTTGATAAGCCCAAGAGGAGGTAAATGGGGGGACCTGAATGCCACATCCAAGCACTTCCAGGTCAGTCCTGGAGGAGCAGAAGCTAAGAGCAGTGTCTTTCCCAGCTTTGTATTTTTTTTTTAATTTTTTTTTTTTATTTTTCTTTTTAGTTACATTTTGTTAACTCTGTGTCCCAGCTGTATCCTGCTCCCTCATTCCCTCCCCAACCCCACACTCCCTCCCTGGTCTCCTCCCTGCCCCTTTCCAAGTCCCCTGATAGGGGAGGACCTCCTCCCCTTTCATCTGACCCTGTTTTATCAGGTATCTTCAGGGCTGGCTGCAAAGTCCTCCTCTGTGGCCTAACAGACTGCTCCTCCCCTGGGGTGGGGGTCAAACAGCCTGCCCTTGAGATCCTATTAGAAATAGTCCGTGTTCCCCTTACTTTGGAAAACTACTTGGTTACTGAGCTACCACAGGCCACATCCGAGCAGAAGTTCTAGGTTATATCCATAGATGGTCCTTGGTTGAGTGTCAGTCTCAGAAAAGACCCTGTGCCCAGATATATTTGGTCCTTGTGGAGCTCCTATCCTTTCCATATCATACTAACTTCCCTTCTTTCATATGATTCCCTGCACTCTGCCGAGGGTTTGGTTATGAGTCTTAGTGTCTGCTTTGAAACACTGCTAGGTAGAGTCTTTCAGATGCCTTTTGTGATAGACTCCTGTCATAAGTTCAATGCACATCCCATTTGTCTTTCTAAATGAGGATTAATCACCTTCGCCTGTGTCCACTTTCTTGATTATCTTCTTTAGGTGTGTAGATTTCATTATGTTTATCATGTCTTGTAGGTCTATATAAGCGAGTATATACCAAGTTTGTCTTTCTCCTTCTGGGATACTTCACTCAGAATGATCTTTTCTAGATCCCACCACTTGCCTGCAAATTTCATGATTTCTTCCTTTTTGATTGCTGAGTAGTATTCCATTGTGTAAAAATACCACAGTTTCTGTATCCATTCCTCCGTTGATGGACATCTGGGTTGTTTCCAAGTTCTGGCTATTACAAATAAAGCTGCTATGAACATGGTTGAACAAATGTCCTTGTTGTGTACTTGAGCAAATTTTGGGTATATACCTAGGAGTGGTATAGCTGGGTCTTGAGGTAGCACTACTCCTAGTTGTCTGAGAAAGCGCCAGATTGACTTCCAGAGTGGTTGAACCAGTTTACATTCCCACCAGCAATGGAGGAGGGTTCCCTTTTCTCCACAACCTCTCCAGCATGTGCTATCACTTGAGTTTTTCATCTTGGCCATTCTGATGGGTGTAAGGTGATATCTCAGGGTCGTTTTGATTTGCATTTCCCTAATGGCTAATGAGGTTGAGCATTTCTTTAAGTGTTTCTCTGCCATTCGACGTTCCTCTTTCGAGAATTCTCTGTTTAGCTCTGTTCCCCATTTTTTAAGTAGATTACTTGGTTTGTTGCTTTTCTGCTTCTTTAGTTCTTTATATATACTTGATATTAGCCCTCTGTCAGATAAAGGGTTGGTGAAGATTCTTTCCCAGTCTGTAGGCTGTCTATTTGTTTTGATGACAGTGTCTTTTGCTTTACAGAAGCTTTTCAGTTTCATGAGGTCCCATTTATTGATTGTTGCTCTTAGAGCCTGTGCTGTTGGTGTTCTGTTCAGGAAGTTGTCTCCTGTGCCAATGAATTCTAGGCTGTTTCCCACTTTTTTTTCCAGCTGATTTAGAGTATCTGGTTTTATGTTGAGGTCCTTGATCCACTTGGACTTTAGTTTTGTGCAGGGTGATAGATATGGATCTATTTTCATTTTTCTGCATGTAGACATCCAGTTGGTCCAGCACCATTTGTTGAAGATGCTGTCTTTTTTCCATTGAATGGATTTGGCTTCTTTGTCAAATATTGAGAATTCATAGGTGTGTGGGTTTATTTCTGGGTCTTCTATGCGATTCCATTGATCCTCCTTTCTGTTTCTATGCCAATACCATGCAGTTTTTATTACTGTTGCCCTGTAGTACAGCTTGAGATCGGGAATGGAGATACCTCCAGATGATCTGTTGTTGTACAGGATCGTTTTGGAGATTCTGGGTTTTTTGTTTCTCCATATGAAGCTGAGAATCTTTTTTTCAAGGTCTGTAAAGAATTGAGTTGGTATTTTGATGGGAATTGCATTGAATCTGTAGATTGCTTTTGGCAGGATGGCCATTTTCACAATGTTAATCCTACCAATCCATGAGCACGGGAGATCTTTCCATCTTCTGAGATCTTCTTCAATTTCTTTCTTCAAAGACTTGAAGTTTTTCTCAAATAGGTCTTTCACTTGCTTGGTTAGAGTCACACCAAGGTACTTTATGTTGTTAGTGGCTATTGTGAAGGGTGTTGTTTCCCTAATTTCTTTCTCAGCCTTTTTGTCTTTGGTATACAAGAGGGCCTCTGATTTTTTTGAGTTGATTTTGTATCCTGCCACTTTGCTGAAGGTGTTTATCAGCTGAAGAAGTTCTCTGGTTGAATCTTTGGGGTCGCTCATGTATACTATCATATCATCTGCAAATAGTGACACTTTGACCTCTTCCTTTCCGATTTGTATCCCCTTGATCTCCTTTAGTTGTCTTATTGCTCTGGCTAGGACTTCAAGTACAATGTTAAAGAGATATGGAGAGAGTGGGCAGCCTTGTCTTGTCCCTGATTTCAGTGGGATTGATTTAAGTTTCTCTCCATTGAGTTTGATGTTGGCTATAGGCTTGCTGTATATTGCCTTTACTATCTTTAGGTATGTGCCTTGTATCCCTGATCTCTCCAAGACTTTAAACATAAATGGGTGCTGGACTTTGTCAAATGCTTTTTCAGCATCTAAGGAGATGATCATGTGGTTTTTCTCCTTCATTTTGTTTATGTGGTGGATTACATTGATGGATTTCCGTATGTTGAACCACCCTTGCATTCCTGGGATGAAGCCTACTTGGTCATGGTGGATGATATCTTTGATGTGTTCTTGGATTCGGTTTGCAAGTATTTTATTGAGTATTTTTGCATCAATGTTCATAAGAGAGATAGGTCTGAAGTTCTCTTTTTTTGTTGGATCTTTGTGTGGTTTAGGTATCAAAGTGACTGTGGCTTCATAGAATGAGTTTGGTAGTGTTCCTTCTGTTTCTATTTTATGGAATAGTTTGTGGAGAATTGGTGTTAGTACTTCTTTGAAGGTCTTGTAGAATTCTGCGCTGAAGCCATCTGGTCCAGGGCTTTTTTTGGAGGGGAGACTGTTAATGACTGCTTCTATTTCCTTGGGAGATATAGGACTATTCAGTCTTTCTACCTGATCTTGACTTAATTTTGGTAGATGGAATCTGTCAAGAAAGTTATCCATTTCATTTAGATTTTCAAATTTTGTGCCATATAGGCTTTTGTAGTATGACCTAATAATCGTTTGGATTTCCTCAGTGTCTGTAGTTATGTCCCCATTTTCCTTTCTGATTTTGCTGATTTGTATGGTTTCTCTCTGCTTTTTAGTTAGTTTGGCTAAGGGTTTGTCTATCTTGTTGATTTTCTCAAAGAACCAGCTTTTTGTTTCATTGATTCTTTGGATAATTTTATTTGTTTCTAATTGATTGATTTCTGCCCTTAGTTTGATTATTTCCAGCCGTCTGCTCCTCTTGGGTGTATCTGCTTCTTTTTTTTCTAGGTTTTTCAGTTGGGCCATTAAGTTGTTTGTATGTGATGTTACAGATTTCTTCTTGTAGGCACTTAGTGCTATAAATTTTCCTCTGAGCACTGCTTTCAATGTGTCCCATAAATTTGGGTATGTTGTGCCTTCATTTTCATTGAATTCTAGAAAGTCTTTAATTTCTTTCTTTATTTCTTCCTTGACCCAGCTGTCATTGAGTAGTAAGTTGTTCAGTTTCCATGTGCGTGTCGGCTTTTTGTTGTTTCTGTTGTTGTTGATGTCCAGCTTTAGTCCATGGTGGTCAGATAGTATACAAGGGATTATTTCAATCCTTTTGTATCTGTTGAGGCTTGCTTTGTGACCAACTATATGGTCTATTTTGGAGAAGGTTCCATGCGGTGCTGAAAAGAAGGTGTACTCTTTTGAGTTTGGGTGAAAAGATCTGTAGACATCTATTAGGTCCATTTGATTTAGGGATTCTGTGAGTGCTTTCATTTCCCTATTTGGTGTCTGTCTGGTTGATCTGTCCCTTGATGAGAGTGGGGTGTTGAAGTCTCCCACTATTAAGGTATTAGGATCAATGTATGATTTAAGCTTTAATATTGTTTCATTTACGAATGTAGGTGCTCTTGTATTTGGGGCATAGATATTCAAAATTGTGATGTCCTCTTGTTGGATTTTTCCTTTGATGAGAATATAGTGGCCCTCCTTATCTTTTTTGATTAACTTGGGTTGAAAGTCTATTTTATTAGATATTAGGATGGCTACTCCAGCTTGTTTTCTGGAACCATTTGCTTGAAAAACATTTTTCCAGCCCTTTACTCTGAGGTAGTGTTTATCTTTGTTGCATAGGTGTGTTTCTTGGATGCAACAGAATGTTGGGTCCTGTTTCCGTAACCATTCTGTTAGCCTGTGTCTTTTTATTGGTGAGTTGAGTCCATTAATATTGATAGATAATATTGACCAATGCATGTTAGTTCCTTGTGTAATGGAGTCGATGATCTTACCTTGTTTCATTGCTTGTTTTCTTTTCATTTTTGTTGGGACATTATCTGTATGCCCTGTTTTCTTGGGTGAATTCGTTTTCGTTGGATTGGAGTTTTCCTTCTAGTATCTTCTGTAGGGTTGGTTTGCTGTATAGATATTGAGTAAATTTAGTTTTGTCATGGAATATTTTGTTTTCTCCATCTATGTTGATTGAAAGCTTTGCAGGGTATAGTAGTCTGGGTTGACATTTGTGATCTCTTAGAGTCTCCATGATGCTTGCCCAGGCCCTTCTGGCTTTCATAGTTTCTGGTGAGAAGTCTGGTGTGATTCTGATAGGTCTACCTTCATATGTTACTTGGCCTTTTTCCCTTGCTGCTTTTAATATCTTTTCTTTGTTCTGTAGATTTAGTGTTTTGACTATGATGTGACGTGATGTGTTTCTTTTCTGGTCTAGTCTATTTGGTGTTCTGTAGGCCTCTTGTATATTTATGGACATCTCTTTCTTTAAGTTGGGAAAATTTTCTTCTATGATTTTTTTGAAAATATTTTCTGGACCTTGGAGCCTGGAGTCTTCTTTTTCATCAATTCCTATTATTCTTAGATTTTGTCTTTTCATAGCATCCTTGATTTCTTGGATATTTTGTGATTGGAATTTTTCTGATTTTACTTTTTCTTTGAGAGAAGTATCAATTTCTGCAAGTGTGTCTTCAGCTCCAGAGATTCTCTCTTCCATCTCTTGTATTCTGTTGGTGATGCTTACTTTTGTGGTTCCTGATCTTTTCTCCAAGTTCTCCAGCTCAAGAGTTTTCTCACTTTGTGTTTTCTTTATTGATTCTAATTCTGTTTTCATGCCTTGCACCATTTCTTTTATGTGTTTGAATTTGGATTCCTGTCTCTCTACGATGGACTCTATTTCTTTGTTCATTTCCTTTTTGTATGCCACTAATTTCTTCTCTACTTGTGCCTCTATTTGTTTGGCTATGTTTGCCTGTGTTTCTTTAAGGGTTTTGTCTATTTCTTCTTTCTTTACCTCCAATTGACTGGCCATCTCTTTGAAAGATTTGTTCATTTCCTCCTTATGAGCCTCAAATAATTGAGCAAGCATGGCTTTAAGGTCATTTTCCTGTGCTTCTGATGAATTGGAATATCCATCGATTTTGGGGTTTGCTGGTGAAGTCATGATGTCCTGATTTATGTTGGAAATGTTCTTTCGCCTACCCCTGGCCATTGGCTTATCTGAGACCTTCCCTGTTTGTTTTTGGATTCAGCCGATCAGACTGGTACTGTCTCTCTCTCGAGTCTGGAGAATTCTTCAGGAAGTTGAGAGAGGTCCCGTGTCCTTAGCGTATGCTGAGGACTAGCTGTACCTGTGGGAGTAAAGTACGCAGGCGCAAACAGAGGCAAATGCAAGCGTGCGTGCGTGTGTGTGTGTATATGTGTGTGTGTGTGTGTAAGTGGGTGTGGGCGTGTGTCTCAAGGGACAGAGTGATGGCTAATGTTGAACCCTTGAGTGTGTGGGAGGGGCTCTGCAATGTATATGTCGCAGGCGCTAGTGATGATCGCAGCGCAATTTCTGGCATTAACTGCCTTAACTCCTCAATTAGACCCACAGAGCAGGAACTTCAATGTTCCAAGTGCCCCTCTGTTTCCCAAAGTGGGTATATGGGTGGGAGGGGGTTCGATGTCTGGCTTCTGTTTTAGAAGAAGCCAGGATCAGTGGAGCTGCAGATTCTCAAGGGTGCACTCACTTACAGGCAGGACACTTGGCAGAGATCGGCGTATCTGGGCTGTCTGCTCTCTGGTTTGGCCCTGCTTCTTTGATGTGCTCCGCCAGTTCCGTGCTGCTGTCACTGCCAGGTTATGAGGTCTTGCTGCAGCTGGAGATTTCAGGGTGGTCACGTCAGTGGGAATCGGGGTAACCAGCCTTTCTGTTCTCTGGTTTGGCCCTGGTTAGTCTTAAACTGGAGGGCTGATGTGCCCCGCCAGCTCAGTGCTGCTCCGCCGCCAGGTTAGAAAGTCCCGCTGTAACTGGAGACTGGGTTGCTAGTCCAGATGCTTTCTGGGAAGTCCTGGGGTCTCTTTACTGTGCTCTCCAAGCTTCGGAGGCCCAGCGCCTGGTGTGTCTAGCTTGTATGGCGTTTCTGTCTGGTTTTGGTGAGTATATAGCGTATTCTCTGTCCCTGTGGTATTGGGCGGGCCGTACCGTCAGTGATAGCGATCCTGCGGAGCTAGTATGGCGTCTAGCAGATTCGGGCCCTGGGAGGATGGTGCAGCTGCCGCGCGTGAATCTGGGGCTCCGAGACACAGTACTGCTGGCCTTTGCCGATAAAGGACTTGGGGCTCAGCCTCAGTGGCTGCAGGCCCCAGGCAGTTAGGTCTGTGCTGAGAAAAGCCCAGCTTTGTATTTTCAACTTCAAGTTGTCACAAGCTTTTGTGGATATAATAAAAAAAAAATGTGCATCAGTGTACAATCTCCATAAATGATCTTTCCTCCAAAGGTGAGACCCCTCCCTAATGCCAGAAGCTACTGGTCATGACAAGCCAATATGCTCAGGAGCTGGGAATTTTCAGTGCATCGAAGAGTTAGGTCCTGACACACACCAAGGCTCCCTACAGAGGCAGCAGGAAGAAGTGCTTTCAGATGGTATTTCTGTCCAGAGCTGAGTGTCTTGATACAGACTACCTCTGAGAAAGAATTCAGAGTACAGAGAATTTTCGGGCTGGAGAGAGAGGAAGTTGGTTTCCTTAACACAGTGAACCTCTCCACAATGGAAACAATCTGGAAATTTCTATTAGGCATGCATGAAAGGAATGCTTAATAGCTCCTCGTTATTTTACCTCAATTAGCATTTTTACTGGTGTGCATGTCTATTCATTGTGAGACTATGTGCTTTAAAATAATTATTATATATGAACAAACACAAAATAGAATCGGGAGAACTTTTCAGACTCATCTTAATGTGACTAGAATACAAATTCGTAGGCATTGAATTTTGGCTGCAAAAGGGAACTAAGCAGCTATTTTCTGTCACATATTTTTGAAAACTCCTGATCTTCAAGAAAAACTTACTGGGAACCTTCAACTGGCCAGGCACTCTTTGAAGCCCTAAATGATGTAATCCTTTTCATAATAGCCAGATACTGGCTTGTACCCACCTCAGAGCTTAGAGAAAGAAGCTCCAGGTTTAAAGCAGTCAGAGGAGTCAATGTATTATTAGAAACTGGGCATCCTGCAGCTGGTAGGAGCCAGGTAACCTCTCATTAGGGATGCAGCAAAGCCTGGGTGGAAACATGAAGGCTTAGTGGTTGGTCAGGAGCCAAGCAGAGCTAGAAGCCTCATTCTCCACAGAGGTGGGCTCAACAGTGACATCCATGTTCCTCTTGGTTTTGTTGATTTCTCATGATTTTTAACTCTGCTTTATTACCAGATTTTATGGAAAGGATATTGTAAAATATCTGGAGTCTAAAGAAATAGTAGAAGTGACTCTATTTTAAAATAGAGGCAACAAACAGAAAAGTGAAATGTTTCGTCAAATGTCACCATGAACAGTCATTGGGAGAGTGAGAATTCAAGTCAAACCACATGAAAACAAACAAAATCCATGAGCTAAATTACATTGTTTTTTATATATATACATGTATATAACTGTATATATGACTTTTTTTGAGTCAGGGTTTCTCTGTATAGCCTTGGCTGTCCTGGAATTCACTCTGTAGTCCAGGCTAGCCTCAAACTCATAGAGACCTGCCTGCCTCTGCCTTCTGGGATTAAAGGCATGCACTATGACTGCCCCACTCTTTCTATATTTTTAAGGAGCAAAACCTTAGAGTTGTTAATAGGTCAATAATGGTAAATGTTCACATGTCCATATATTCTATATTCATGATTTTCATATACAATTTACATCTTTAAAAAAACTGTTTCTGGAAAAATTCAGTCCATAGTCTTGAGACGCGGACAGACATATTGTAAGAAATGTGTCATTAGGTAATGAATGTCATTATGCAAATATCATAGGGTGTCATTACACCAATGAAGAGACCTCTGATGTCCCAGACAAATTCAATGTCCTGAGGTTTCTGTAATTAATATGGCCAGACACTGATCATAATGGAAACATGCTGCTGTAGCTACATGCTAATGGTTTTGAAGATTTGCTACAAAAGCAAATAAGTCATTGTTCAAACCTATCAGGTGCTAGAACATAGTTCATACAATCTTTGTGTGTATTTTATATTTTGTTCAGCTTTTATTATGAGCCGCCACTATTCTAAGTGGATATGAGTGCAGCAGAAAACGGAATACAGTCCCCTATGCTCAATACACTGCCGTGTTCATGTCAGCTGGGATGTCAGATTCTCATACTAGGGACCTCATGATAATGTCAAGGACTCTAGGAGATCCTGAAGTCCTAGACGATGTGATTTGACCAAGGTAGTATCATGATGGGAAGGTAGAGGACCTTCCCATGATGAGATGAGTGATGCAGGGTAGTCCAGAGACAAAGGAAATCTCGCAGAGATGTGGCGATGCTATGGAAGAAAGTGGCATCATTTTACTGAGGCTCAGTGAGCTCATTCTGTCAACCATGGAAGAAGGGTTTACAGGAGGCAAAAAGGAAAGTAGGGAGACCAGTAAGTACTTGTTTCATGGAGGCCCATAGGGAAGAGAAGAGGGTCTGGGCCAAGGAAATATTAGACATAAAGTAGACAATGTTTGGGAAAGAAAAGAAGTTGGGGATAAAGTTTGTATAGAAGACACAGAGGCTGAGGTGGGGGAAAAAATCTGTCAGAGAAAGTAGTGTTTGAAGGTGGGTGCTTTAGAGTCAATTAGCAAGGTGTGGACCACAGGAGCAAGACGCAGAGAGGAGCCAAGGATGCTGGTGTTTTATGAAAAAGCTGACAAAGTTCTGTTCTACGTTCACAGAACTTTCAATTCCTAGACTGTTGGAATGTGGCAATATGTTAATGAAATTTTCTTAAAACTGAGTATTCCATGGGAATCCTAGCAGATTCTTAATTAGAGATTTGTTATAATTAAATGAAAGCTGAGACAGGTGTTCAAAGCTGAAAATAAGCAAGTGAGAGTCATCAGAGTGTAGGTAGCATTGTAATTTACTTTTCATGGAAGCGAGTGTGTCCCTACTAGCCAGGAATGTCAGAGCGTACCTGTTGGTCTCAAATTGTCTTCGTAAATGTTAAGTGACTTTCAATTAGGGTGTTCCCAGGCATTGCCATATGGGCTATTAGCATGCTATATAGGATGTAATTAAGCTCTTGCTAGTGTCAGTTTTGCTCAGTGAAGCAGAGTGTGTCATGCACAGATTCCTACAGCGGTAAAGCCTTGCCATGCGTGAGGCAGTTCCTTTGCATGAGCATCCTTGTTTGGATAGCAACGTCAATGCAGAGACTTACTTTCTGTTTATACGTGATGCTTACTGTATTGTTTACTTTGAGTGAGGCCACGGAGACAGGGCTTCATCTGAACCACTGTTCTGTGGTGTGGCTCGCAGGTAATTAGTGGACAGGCATTTACAGCGCATCATTGTGGGACTGCAATTTATTGAGCAGACTTTCCTCACTCAGTTATTCATTATTGTATATGAAAGAAGTACAGGGACACCATTAGCATAAATCCCGACAAAATTCATAACCAAGTCAATAAATTGGGTTTATCTGCCTTTCAAAACTGATGTTTTATTTGAAGAGATTTTTATAGGAAGATTAGTTCCATATGAATAGTTCATTTCATTAATGTAATTGAAATTTCATCTTGGGCTTTGATCCAGTGGAAAACATCTCAGGAAGATGACAGTGCCCTGGGGAAATCTAGGTGACATGGAGGAATTACAAGTTAAAAATCACACTGGCAGACGAGGCATGTATTACATTACCAAAATAATAGCATAATAAAATACACATATGATCTTAACATGAAGATACTACTGGAACAGATTCTATTTTAAGTGATTAAGCCCTTGATGGCTTTTGAATGGTTAACTCTATTTTTACAGAAAAAAAAAAAAACTATTCAAATTTAAATTTCCAAGACTATGTTATGTGCAACGTGTTGTTATATGCACTTTTTTATTGATAAAACATTGAGTTGGGGGCACAACTTTGCTTCTATTTATTGAAAGAATATATAAGAATTCAGGGACAAGAACATGACCTTGAATTCAAAACTATACCAAGAGATATATGTTTCTAAATCTCAGCATTCTGAAGGATAAGGCAGAAGAGTTTTCAGGATTTCGAGGCCAGCCTGGGCTGCACAGTGAGATCCCGTCACAAGGAAATGAAAGACATAGGCTTTTGTTTTTATAACCGCCACTTATAAGCAGAGCAAATGCTGTCAGAATCTTCACTGGCTTCGCTCTCTGGTCATAATCACTCTCAAACCCATAGTCACTCAGGCTGTGAGCCGCTTGACACAGGATCAGCGGAACTGATGGTCATCTGAATGAAAGAGCTAACCTATCAAGGACCAAGTCACAGGTCATTCACCAAGATTCTCATCCAAGTTACAGATACAGAAAAGCCAGATGTAAATGCCTGTGGCAGAAAAACAAAGCAAAGGACATGGCATAGCCACAGTCTGCAACTGGTGATACTCCCATGTGCCAGGAGGGGAGAAACTTAAGTAATTTGTTGTTGTTGTTTGAGACAAGGTTTCTTCGTATATCTTTGACTGTCCTGGACTCACCCTGTAGACCAGGCTGGCCTCGAACTCACAGGGATCCACATGCCTTTGGCTCTCTGAGCATTGGCTTTAAAGGACTGTGCTCCCACATTTGGCTAAGAAGAAATATATTTCAAGCACCCCCAACACGTGAGGTTTAAAGGGACTTATGTAGGGAGACTGACTGCCTGCTCGCTGGATGGACAATCATTCTGTTTAGTTTTATTGCTTCTGTGTGACTCTGAATTCTTTGGAAAAATCTCTCAAAATTTGTATTTTAGGCTATTCCCAAGGCACAGTGGTTCTTTCATAAACTCATTTCCAGTTAAGCATGAAGACACTATAAACCTGAGGTCACATTGCTTTGTGACCCTTGCCAAGTCCGGCCACACCTGTGACCATGTCTCTCCAGAAAGCCTCGCCAACTCTTCCTGTGGTGAATCCGGGTCACCTTGCAGGCATAGTCATTAACAAAGCCAAGTCCCCATTGGCTGTTTGCAGTCTGTGAAAGATCAAGATGGAATGCAGACAAAAAAGTACAGAGATGTCTGTTCAGGTGCCCAGGACAGGGACAGTACATGGGCTTTCAGAGAAGTCCAGGGCATGCAGTAATGAAGAATATAAGTATGCCAGCGGTCTAGTTATGGCAATGGATTTAATCTCACTCTAGGGTCATCAAAATTAATTTGTTTTTGTGTGTCCAATTTTGTGACTCTGATTTCAGATCTCACCTACTTTGTATGTCTATAATTACATGTCTTTTCTGCATCAAAATTGTAGTTTAGAGTCTCCTAATTCTATATTACCTGCACCAAGCCTGGGAATGTTGGACAGTTCAACACTTCTCACAGCACCACTTGCCTTGAATTTCTCTCAGAGGGGGCTTGCCCCAGGCAGCCTACACTTCTCACTAAGGACCTCGTGGGCTAGGCATGAGAGATGTTCCTCCACAGTTCTTTTTTTTTTAATTTATTTTTTATTTTATCTTTTTATTTTTTATTTTAATTTTTATTAATTACAATTTATTCACTTTGTATCCCCCTTGTATCTCCCTCCCTCCTCCCCTTCCAACCCTACCCTCCCTTCCTCTTTTCCACTCATCCTCCTTCCCAAATTGACTGATAGGGGAGGTCTTCCTCTCCTTCCCTCTGATCCCAGTCTATCAGGTCCCATCAGGAGTGGCTGCATTGTCTTCCTCTGTGTTCTGGTAATGCTGCTCCCCCCAACAGGGGGAGGTGATTAAAGAGCAGGCCAATCAGTTTCATGTCAGAAACAGTCCCTATTCCCATTACTATGGAACCCACTAGGAGACTGAGCTGCCATGGGCTACATCTGTGCAGGGGTTCTAGGTTATCTCCATGAACTGGAGTATCAGTCTCAGAAAAGGTACCTTTGCCCAGATTTATTGCTTCTGTTGCTCTCCTTGTGGAGCTCCTGTCGTCTCCAGATCTTACTATTTCCTCCTCCTTTCATTAGATTCCCTGCACTCATCCACAGTTCTTAACAGTTTGCTTCATCTCTGCACCTGGGTTGTTTTCTCTCGTTCTCTTCGCTCCTCAGTGACCCGCTGTATACCGCAGTCTGGCCTAATCACCCCACGCTAGTGCAGCTAATGCAGCTAGATATATTTTCTATTTCACTGTTCCCTCTGGGAATAAACATTCAACACAGCAGCCCCAGAGTAACTCACAGAGGAAGCCCCGCAGCTGTGATTCACTTAAAATGGACCTCCAGACAGAAGAGCACCCTCTGTCCCAGACACAAGGGACCTGCCAAGCACGGGAGCGTATTGTTACCATCTTTGCGTCTTGGTCAGATTAGTTTTCTCCACCAATTTAAAGGATTAAAGGTAAGAAAGACTCAAACACCACCAGAAGCAGCAGCAGCAGCAATAGCAGGTAACACATTTTATTACAAGTGAGGAAACACACACACACACACACACACTTACACAGTCTTGCATACATATATCCACACCTGAACACACACACACACACACACACACACACACATACACACACACACATACTGCATCCATACCACAAACAGACACACACACAATAGGAGGGGGCGTGCTGGAGGCTGAGAGCACACAGAAAGTCTCCTGCAGAGATCAGAAGAGGGACCAAAATCCAAATCCCCTTGGAGTCCAGGTCTTTTAAGTGTTTTTTTAATGGCAAAAGGTAGATCCCCACCCCCAAACCTGATTTTTTTTCTTTTTTTTTTTTTTTTTTTGTGATTCAGCTTAAACAAACAAAAACAAACAAGCAAAAGTTGCTGCTAGACTCATAGCTTTAGATAAGTGTGTTCAGGACCAGCCTTGTACATATCTAACCAACCTGAACTAGTCCCAAAACATGCATGGGGGACCCTGCTAGTAGAATACAAAACTCACCAGACTCATGTCTCAGGTCAGGAGGGTGAAGAAAAAAGCTGGAAGTTTGCCATCTTTACCATCTTCCTGTGGCCCCTTTCCCTGTCAGTCTCTGTGTCTGTCAGAGATCAGTCTGTGAAGCCCATATTTCCTCCTCGCTATCAACATTGGTAGAACAACATTTTATGCTTGAAAAGCACAAAGTCCTCTTCTGTATGAGGTGACAGTTAAAAAGTCAGGTCCATTATATTAAGCACCAGTAACAAAAATTAGCAACGTTCTTTCAACTTACCATTTATTAAAATACATACATTTTAATTTAAAATTTATCATTTTACCAAAGCCATTATTCTACTGGTCATTTATGTTGAGAGAGCCACGAACATAAGCAATGTATTTGGCTTTCTAGTAGCCAAATTAAAAGGATGAAAAGGAAACATAACTTTAATGCACTGTTGGATTTTCTTTATATTATTAACACTATGTAACAAGCGGTATACAACAAATGTGTCCACATACTTTCACAGAAAAACAGGGTGATCAGATACTTTTATGTTCTCCTTATAGAGCATTCAGAGTCCATTCTGTGGCTTGAGTGCGTCTCAGTTCACACACCACCCAGCATACACTCACTGGCCGTATGTGGCTCGTGCCTGCAGTGCTGGGCAGGATGGACCTTGAGTGTTGAAGAAGCAGCAGATGAGAGAGGTTCATAGCAGCTCACATTGCCTATTGGGGCTCTTCGCAGTGTCAGGCTTTGAGACGGAATTGTTGACTGTCATCTGGAAAAGAGCGTAGTGTACCTGCAAGCCTCCACCGCTCACTTGCTTTTGTTGTTCTGGCTTGCAAAAATGTAATTAAGGAAAGGAGTCAGCAGGTCTTTTAGAATGTCTCTTTCAAACAAATCAACACCTCTGTCAGACTAAATTAGGCTGAATCGCCACAGCTACTGATTTCACTTGCAATACTTGGCAGTCTGGACTGCTGGGTTCCGCGTCTGTGTATTCAACCAACTGTGGATGGACATAAATGTCTCTCTGTAGCAAACACATATGGACCTTTCTCTTTAAACAATACATTCTGGCAACTGTTCATATTGCATATATATCTAGAAGAGAATTGGGGAAGGATAGTCATGCGTTCTAGGCAGGTGCTAAGCTATCTTATATCAGAACTGAGGCTCTGCAGGTTAGGCTACCTGTGTGTGTCTGGGGTGAGATGTACTAGCACCATATCTCCAGAGACACTGAGGGAATTAATTATTTCACCTGCTAGAGAATAAGCTCTTCTCCTTACATATAACATTTCCTTCCATAACAGTCGGTGTAAGACGGGTCAATTCTTTCACTGAAAGACAGACAACTAACTGTCTTTGCCTTTCCATTCACTCACACAATTAATAAAGGGTCCACCAAGTTTCCATTACAAAGGTGAAAGCAGGAGTTTAGAAGGCAGGGGTTTGGATTTCAAGTTGAGGTCTATTTCAAGGAAAAATGGACCTATCTAAAGTTCTTAGCTATTTTGAATTAAATGTATATCTATACCATGAATACATATGGATAGTGAAAACTAAGATACTTCTGGTTTAGTAAAGACAGAGGCCACAGGGACACAGCTGAGGTCTTTTGCATATCTGCCATTTATATGATAGGAAGGGGATTTGTTCCTCCCTAAATCTCTCCTGTGACAAAAAAAAAAAAATCATGAAACCTCAATTCTTCATCAGGTCTGTTCCTAACCCACCTCAAAACCACAGGGGATTCAAGCTACTAATGACACACTGTTGTCACCATTAAATGTGCAGTAGCAGACTATCAAGATAGCTTTACTCATTGGCAATAGTGAGTTGCTCTTTGCCAAATCAAAGTACTAAATCAAAAGTCTACAGCCTAGGTAACTTAAATATGAGCCACTTAAAAATAAACCAGTCCTGTTATCTACCTGTTGTCTGTCCTTTCTCATCCCCAGCAAGACTCTGTGTTCACTTACCACAGGGTCCAATGGACTTTGAGATGTCACTTTGCCAATAGGAGGTCTCTGAAATGTGAGGGACCTCGTCAACAATTCTGCATAGTAAAGCGTCCAACGCAGAAGGGAAGGGATAAGGACTCAAGTGCAGAGCAAGAAAGCAGTGGGAACTGACTGAGCATGGACAACAGTTGCTCCCAGGACTGTGGGACCTGGGGACACACTAACTGACTTAACTCTGGTTGTTACTATGTGGATTCCATATTCTCAAATTACCTTTAACCACATCCATTTGTATTGATGATATTGCTCTTCTTTACATATTCACCTAAAAACAAACAAAGAAACAAACCAATGCCTTTCAAGTTCATTACACTTCTTGCTTCCTAAATACAATCATCTTATACCTTCCAGAATTCTTGGGGTTTAAATTAAACAGACACTTGGTACATTATCTATTGTGCTTAAATAATTCATATGTTGTCTTACAGTGGAACAACTGTGCTTGATTTTCAGAGGACAAGAATCTGGATACAAGATAGGCTGTTTCTAAAAGCACTGAAGGTGTGTGTGTGTGTGTGTGTGTATGTGTGTGCATAGAGGAATAAAAAAGGTTGTGAAGAATTCTAAGTGCTATTGTGGTCTCTGACTGACACAAGGACAGAAAAAGGAAAGCACTAAGAACAAAGACAGACAGACAGAGCCACCTTCAGACTGACCTCCATGCTTTGAACTCTACATTCATGGACTTAGCCCACAAAGGATTGCAAAGTGGCTACATTAAATAGCTACATCTACACTAAATAAAGGGTGACTTTTCTATTGATGCCATCCCATTAGCGCCACAGCTGTTTGCTCATCATTTTGTGTGAATTAATATTGTAGGTCATCCATCCAGGAAGAGCTATATAGATTATATGCAGATACTATACAGCGAGTGGAAGCGACTTGAACATGACCTGCTTATCCTACCTCTGAGGATCTGGGAACTACATCTGCTGTTATATCTTTGTCATGCCATTGGTCATGGGTTCCCTGCTTTTTATTTGGTACTTTTACCAAAGCTGTAGGCTTCAAGAGCCTAGCCCCCTTTTCTATGCACCCATTGTCTAATAAGCCTGCCTGTGTGGCTGTCTCTCCTAGTATAGTACCTTGAGCTCCTCAGGCCATACATCATCTTCGATGCATTACATCCAGTACTGAAATCATACTCAGCACTCTGTGGAACATGCAGCCATAACATTCAAATTCTACTGTTCTGTAGTACCCAGGGAATCCTCATACTCCTCATTAGCAGCATCCTTCTCTGAAGGAAAAGAGGAGCCACTGAGATCTTGGGCAGAACTCATATCTGCCAGACTGAGATGGTAGGGACCAAGTGAACTTTGTATTTTTTTTTTCCAGAGGCAAAGCAAACCTCACCAGAATCAGTCCTGGTGACTGTGGCTTGGCTATGAGGTGTACGACCTGGCACATGAATCGTTAATGTGGTCACTGACTTGTCCCCAATATTTATAGAATAGGTAGGAAACAAGGACCCTGAAAATGGGTTTCTGTCTTGAAACTTATGAATAAACATTTCTTTAGACTTCGGTCTCTTCTGCAAATCATACAGTTATGTGCGGTGATTAAAAGGTGTGTCCTAGACTCATCCCACAATAGTCACTAAACTTTCTCAGTGACCCAGAACCCTTTGAGAAGAGAGAAGCCCTTTCACCTGAATGCTTGGAAGCAGGGTACTAATATGGTTGAGATAGTAATGAGAACAGTCTAGAGGACCTCAGTGTCTTTGTGAACCAAATCACCTTCAAATAAGTAGCTTCCTTCCACCTTTACTGAAAATCCCCACCCCTTTTCCTCGGTTCTGCCTCAAGAGACTAACCCACTGCTTTCTCCAATAGACACCATTTACTCTCAATCTTGAATCTAAAAATGATGAATAATAATTGTCCTGCCATCTTTGTGCTGCTGTACATACATGGTGCACATGTTAGTAATGCTCGTTGACTAAAAGACAGGGATTGTGAGCCAGAGTATTAAACCATGCGTTTTAACCATGTGACACACAAACTGAGGTGTCTTTGGTGGACACCAGGTATGTTTTAATACTGAGTGTCTGTGATAATAGAATATTCTGCCTATATTTCCTGTCTCACTGTACAGCACATCCCTCCCTGGGAAGGTCTTCTCTGCGGACAGGTGGCACTGACCTGCCTGTTTAGTGTCTCTGGGCTTCCTACATCGATTTCCTCATCACTTCTTATACTGATTCAGTAGCATTTCCATGTCTGTAAGCCTGTTGGCTCCTCAGTGGTCGAGCTTACATCTCATTTGCTGTTGTGTGTCTGACTGTGCTAACAGAGTTCCTGGCATTTATATCATGCCGAGCAGCGAGTAGCCAACACCGGAGTGATTAATTAATGAGTTATTATGTTTCCTGAACAGATGCCCTAGCCCCAGGGATGTACTCAAGGACTTACAGAGTAGATTTCTGGAACTTTGGACTCTATATAGGGTAAAGTTTAATTTATAAATTAGTAAGAAATTAGCAATAGCTAGTAATGAAAAAGTATAGCCATGACAGTCTGTTGTTATAAGCTCTTTAAACTGGAAGAATTTACATATTTCTGGAATTTTCTGCTTAATAGTTTTGGATCATTGTTGGCCATCAGTAACTGCACCCATGAAGAGTGAAACATTTAGATAAGGGGACTAGTGCAAACAATGAAAGTTTCCATCAGGAAAGGGCTCTCTAGCTCTGGCAAATGAGGGGTTTCCAAACCATGAAGATAAATCTATTGTCACGGCAGCTTATGCTCTGTGTAATAACCTTAAGGAGCCTCTAGAGCATGAATCGCAGCCTCCTAAACCCCAGGGCAGTCTGCATACTTCCAGAGATCTACAGTGAGGATCATGTGAGAGGCAGTGCCCTGTCTGCAGATGTTACAATGCTGGCTTGTAGGCTTCTTGGGAACCGGGCATACCCGTGTGCCCTTCTTGCTTCACACAGAGCAGATTCAGTGCTGTGCTTTGGGGTTCAGTGGGGGATCTAAAAATAAAACTAAAAACATTTTTCCTGAAAGACAAGTTGGTAAGCCAACCCCCCTGAAGGAATCAATGGACTGGCCCCAGCACTTGTTTGATGACGGGTACAAGGATGCCTCCAGGTCTTTAGCGGAATGCATGTTTGGTTACGTGTGCTTGCTCACTTTGTAACTGTGACTGAGCATGGCTGACAGAGAGCATGATTGCTGAGTGTCCCTAACTCGCCCCTGCACTGATGCTTTGGAGATTCTCCTTGCTTATAAATTATTAGCTTTCTGAAATTTAGGAAACCTCCCGAAAGATTATAGGTGTTTCCAATAAAGAATTGGTTTTTAGCAGAGGAGTGCTGTCCTAAAGCAGCAATAACCTTACACTCCCCTGTATTCTGTGACTGAGAAAAGATGTAAAGTCGACAGCCTTCTGTGTCAGATAACTGACATTTCCATTAGAAATGGGGACTCCTTCTCACAGGTGTGTCCTTGCTGTTAGGATCTTCACCTCAGTTGTCCCCTCCTGATGTGTCTGGAGTCCATTACCTACATCATTTCTCTCCCTTACCTCTTAATCTGTTCTTTCTTACCCAATTGTTATAAGGATGGCTGGAACCCACTCGTGTCTGTGCTCATCCCTTACCTCTCTTTTGAATCCCTGCCTGTAGTGTAAAGGGTCTTGCAAGATTTATTTGAACTGGGAAAGTAAAATGCAGTTTTAATATCATGGATATGGACCAGAAACCTTATGACCCAGTCTTGGTTCAAGGAGGGCCAGGAATATATTCTTCAATTTGCCTTTTCTGTGAAATGTAGCCAATGAGATAGAAACCTAGACATGAAGGACACAGCTTTGAGGTGCAAGTGTTTTGTGAGTACAGACCATGCTCCCAGGGATAGAAACCCGTCCCCGACATGGAACATTATTGTGAACTTGGCCTCAGCTCATGTGAGAGTTGCTTTTAGAAGAATACAGCGTGCGCTTGTGTTCATTGGTTGTTTAATGTTACTAAGCAATATTATTCAATAACTATATCCATGGGATTTTTTTTTCTAAGGAATGTCAAAGGAGAAGATGCCTTTCCCCTCAATTCCATCAGCAGCTAGTCTTAACTGGGAAGAGGAGGGACGTACAGATCCGGCTGCATGTGGACATGACATGCACTAGACTTTCACAGCTTTCTTCCTGCTGAACACAGATCTAAACTGTAATTGCTTTTGCTTAAGTAAAATTCAAAGGCAAAGGGGAGAAAAGGCAACATGAAAGTTTATCGGGAAGCCAAGAGGATTCTCGAAGAGCGGTGACCCCGTGTGATCTGCAAAAGCAGACAGTATCTCTCTGAGTTTGTCAAGTTTGATTCCATAAGGCTTTTTATTGGGCAAACCTATTGGAGGGATAAATAGAATTTCAGGTCCAATGAATTGCTTTTCCTTCTTACCATTTACTCTTGATGATAATTTAGTTTAATAAGTGCGGAGCCAAGCTGGCTCTAATTTGGCTGCCACATGCTGTGATTCAAAGGCTAGAATTTAGCCTTCTGAGACACTTTCACTGGCTGCTACTGCAGATCAAAGAAACAATGTGGTATGCTGACCTTCCATCTTCTGTATGCACGAAACTCACAGTTCAAAGACACAGAGAACATCAGATGAATCCAACATGCTGGAGAATAGTTATCCCAGATAACAGCCTGATAGGGAGGAGCCCAGGTTGAGTTTCTTTTTGTTTAATCAAGTTGAACCTCTGTAGACCTTTCAGAATCCTGTTGATTCTTGCATCACTCCAAACCACCCTTTTCTTTCCCGAAAACAGACGGTATCCTCTGGCTTGGCTGGAGGTCGCCTTTGAGCATGACCGCACACATGTTTTACAGTGAGTCTTTCCCTTTTACACTCAAAAGCCCCCTCTCCCTTTGAAAAACTAGAAAATATCTGTTCCTGTTTTGCTCCATAAATATAATTAATTTTTATTCATTGCAGATTTATGTTCATTTGTAAGTTTTAATGGAATTCTCTAACCCCTGGTGTGTTCATAAAATACATGATTACTCAGGATTGGACTGCTGTAGAATGTCAATCATTGGACTTCCTGCAGCTTGGCATGGACCCTGTGTCCTTAGACACATTCTGCAAATCTTTTCTACTTTTTAAATTTATTTTTATGAATTTCATCTATGCATACAATGAAATTGTTTTCCCCTCCACCTCCCCCCAGATTCGCAGTGTCTGTCTTTCATTGTCATGCCCTCTCATTCTTAATACTAAGGAAAGTTGCCCATGCTCCCGGGCTGTCTGTGCTCTTGTGCACTTATAGGTAGCACTCACTAGGCATTTTACAGATCTTTCTATGTCTTCACAATGGGAAAGCAAGGTCAGGATCAATGTTTACATATATGTAGAGAATACAGCCATTTCCCAACACTCAACACATCTGAAAGAATATTAGATGTTTCCTGCTTTTGATTTTCTTTTAGAAAATATATCAGTAAAGTATCAGGAATCGTTCAGTCTGTTTCTTCTTTTGCCTTTTCTTAGATTAGTCTGTAGCGCCATCACACAGTTACTTTCTGTTAGCTCTGTAGTCAATTTAATTTAATTCAATCCAATTTATTTTTTACTTGTTCAGACCATTGTGATTTCAAACATCATCTTTATTTGACAACTCACTTGAAAAAGCAGTAAGTGCTGGGAATTTTTTCATTATTTTTTTTTTCACAACAGCTTTAAATAATTAACATGAGTGGGTCTGCCCAGTGAGACATGTTTGTTCATAATGTTAGAGTCAGCATGAAAAAAGAAAATCACAGAATGACTGCTAAGTGGAGAAGGGCTACACAAAAGTAAATTGCAAGAAAAATTATTGGAACTCCATGCAAGGTAGGAACTGTGCCTCCTAATCTACCAGTACCCCTCGCTGAATTAACTGTGTCAACCTCCTGTGGACACTTTGGGCTGGGTCATTCTTTGCTCTTGGGTCTGTCTTGTCTATGGCGGTACATATAGCAGCATTAGCAGCCTGGACACCTGGTGCAAGCGACACCAATCCAGACACAGCATCCTGAAAAATGTCCTCCAGACAGACCCAAATGTTCCTAGGGTCAGCGTAGCCATGAAGAAAATTACTCAAGACAGGAACACTTAGATTGTGCAAAGTTGACACCCCCATAATGATTCTATGACTCTGTGACAGTCTGAAAAAAAAAATGTTTCCACCAATGGTCACTCTAAAATAGCTTATAAAATGAAGAGCCTACTGGAGTGAAAATAGATAATGGAATCTGGTTTGTGAGCACAACTGAGTTGAAAGAACAAATGACTCATAGCTCAAATGCAGAATGGCAGAATTGAACATAAGCAGAACCTTCATTTCTATTCCAAATAATGGGTGTCTGGGTGAAAAAACCCAAGGTTCATGAGACCTGCAGCCTGGCTTACACTATGGCAGTAACTGAACAAGGGTCCTCCCTGGCTAGTCAATGACTGTGCTTCCTTCTGACTCCTAGCTCACTCTTCAGAGCATCTGCAAGGACTGACGATAATAACTCAGTTTACTCTCGTGGTTGGTACTCTCCTGTTCTGTGTACTTCTTAAGGCACCCTCTTCACTCAGGTAGCATGATCTAGTCTTTTCAGGATAGGAAGACGCCTCGGGAACAGAGATTATTGAGTGAACCCAAACAGAAGAGGAAACGCACCTCCTTAGTCTGACTTGTTGGAGGTTAGTCTGATGTGTGTTATTGGCCCTTAAGATCTGGATACACCTATCTTTGTTTTGTAAGCCTGCCTAAGACATACCTGATTGGTTGATTAAACAGACTATACCTGGGCAGGGCAGAATTGGGTAGCTGTGGCTAAGAATCCCGGGCTTTGGAAGAATCACAAGAATCGCAGCACAGACAGACCAGACTAGAAGAAGGGCACTGCTGATAGGTTAGTCTGGAAAAGAAACCACATGGGGCCAGGAGGAAGGACTCCAATAATTGTGGGAAAGGATTCAGATGAAGAATAAAAGCAGGTATTTATAAGATTACGGATGGAAGATAGGGTGGTTAAGGAGGATGGCATTGGGTTGGGGCTGGGATATGGATGGTGAGTATATTCAGACAGTGTAGATAGGAATATCTTCCTGCCCAAGGTAAGTCAGGTAATTATAAAAAATCTAACAGGTGTCTGTGTCTTAGTATTTGTGATAACGGGTTAGATAATACCACCATGATAATAATAAATATTATATAGCCAACACTCATTTATTCATAATTTACTACCTCACTGACTGAAAATGGAAATCCCTGAGCTTTACAAAACACAAGATTATCATGTTTGATGAGGATGAGCAGACATCTGCATGAAAGGACATTTCTTGTTCTCACCACCTTATCTGCTCCAACTTCTTGACAAATGAAGAGGAGTTGAATATTGCCCAATAAGTAGCTCTAAAGCCACTGGCAGACTTTGCTCCAAGCAACACATTGTCTTTTCTTTTCTTCCTAAAAGGGTCTAAAAGTTCTTGTTGATTTGCATAGCTGGCTCAGTTTCATTCTGTGATGCTGAGGGTATTCTCTAAGCCTGACTGCTGATCTTCCAGATGGACAGAACTATCTTCTCATTCATAGTGGCCCATCTGTGAATGACGGATATCCCCCAAATATAAGAATCCTGAATGGCATGCTTAGGAGGTGAACTGGAAGAATGCAGGACTCTAATAAAACTGTGCTCTCCTTTCAACTCTAAGGCCTTTAGCTTCAGTCATTGTGTCCAGATGTACTTGTGCATCGAGGGCTATTTTAATGTTTCCATTCAGCCCTCATAGGATTAGATTTATCAGTCCATGAATAGAATATGTAGACACTAACCCCGTCACTCCAGTCAAGAAGTTACGGGCAATTCGTAGCTGCTTTTAGAGGCAGAGTCAGCTTTTTCTTAGAGTATCGTCACTGGTAGATCAACCATGCTCCAGCAGATGGCCACAGACCATGAATATATGGGCAGCACAAGTTAGACTTGGTGGGTGAAATAAAAAAAGACACAAACTTGGATGGGTAAAAAAGGGAGGCTGGATCTGGGCTGAATTAGGAGAGGGGTGAATGTATTTAAAACTCATGATATGAAAGAACTAGAAAAAAAATTAATTTATTTGCACATTACGTAGAATTACAATTTGATTCATTATCTTGATAATGGCAGTTTCATCCTCACTCATTAGCAAAACATTTCTCTTAGGTAACTAATGCTATAGATTCCTCTGAGATACAGCTGTGTTCTAAATTTAGCAAGACTATACGGGAAACTCTCCAAGTAAACCAAACCAACTTAAAATAGGATTTTGATGTTTCTGAGCTTTCCTGTGACACCAATTTTTAAGCGCTGCTTCTACACTTTGCTAAATAACCACAGAACTAATTCCAAATTTCCTCCCAAGAAATTGCCGCCTCTTACCTATACCATAATAGATACCTGACAATATTGAAGAAGACAAACACATTACTGTGGTCACCAAAACACTGACACGCCACTAAACTGTTCCTCGTTGGCTAATTCACAACTGATTGAATAAATGCCTCAAAAGTCTCAGCCACCTCAAAGGAAAGACAGTTAATTCAATGGCTGCTATTGATTGACCCGTGGTTAATTAAAATAGCAAGCATGGGAAGCGGTGGTGTGCACAAAGCCCTCCAAGAGAGCATTGTGCTCCCATTGTCCTTTGCAAGCTTTCCAGTATCATCTTTAATTCTGCTCTGGCTGAGATGCAGATTTGTAGGTTAATGCATTTTCCATTTGGGTCCTTTATAAGCTAAATATTTCTTGGCTCATAAGCAGGACCTTTACTCCACTTTTAAACTATTTCCACAGATTGCTGTTTTCCTACTCTGAGAAAATGGTGAGCCATCAGAAAAAGTGTGTCTTCTTGTATATTCCCCACATCATTGCTAAGCATTTTAATTAATATTCAATTATCAATGCTTCTTAGTTTCCCTTTATTTAAGAGTCATAAAATTTCCCAGCACTTAATGCTTCTGAAGAGAGTTGAATTTTTGAAATCACAATGGTCTCAACAAGTAAAAACTTAATTGGGTTGAATTAAATTAATTGCATTTAATTGTTGGCTACATGGCCAACATACACCACTCCCATTACTATTTTTGTGCCTTTATTCAGGTGTCCTTCCTATATCTTCTATGTATATTGAAAATATTGTTTGAGTGAGGTGTTTTATGTTACAATAATTCGAACAGTCCAAATGTAAGTCGATTCATTCCTTCAAGGAAATTGTGGGCTCATCCCAAAATGAATGCAGCCTGGAAATTTTTCATGGAATCTTTCTTGTAAGCATTTGAACAAGATAATCCATCCATCAATTGACAAATCATTGTCCTAATGTAAATTTGGAGCATCTTAGAGGTGGGAACTCATGTGTCTTTCACTTACCATTGTGTACCTTGTTTAGACAGCTTATTGTCTGATGAAATTCAGCTCCAAATACCTCAAATTAAGCAAATTTGTTGACTTACCTAACAGCAAGCAGTGGAGGTTGGGGTGCCTCACAGGTCCTGAAAGCTGCAGAAGCAGCCTTAGCCTGACATACTCAAGGTCTGTGTTTTGCCTTCTGTTCTTAATGTCATAAGATCCCCCATCCTCTGCAGTGGGGAGAGAATAACCCAATATTCATTCTTGCAAACCCAGCAGAAAAAGAATGTCTGTCACTTTCCCCAGAAAACAGGTCTGGGCTCTGGTGGTTCTTAGCACTGGGCTGGAAGCAGCGTTGGACAGGGTATGGACAAGCTCCCAGAGTACCCTGACGGGGGAAAGAAGGAATTATCAAAGGAAAGCTATAGTGCTGTGCTTCTGACACCATCAACCAACACTCTACAAGGGAACTAGCAGATAAAACCAGATGACAACTTTGAATAAGTCTAAAATGAAACTGTCTCCTAAAAAATTCTTTGTTAGAATGAGTAAAAAGCATAGATGCATGCAGAATTAAAGCCTTAATTATAATTAAGTTACAGCACTCAACTTTTGACAGATTGTAGTTTTCATTGTTCATGAACCTCGTTGCAGCAAGTTCGCTCTTGTTTCATAATTAATTCCAATGTCCCCACTCACATATTTTCCTTCTCCTTTAAAGTAATTAGAATAGGTCTGGGAGGGCAGGGTCAACTAAAATTAAGAGAGAAAGAGAGAGAGACAGAGAGAGAGGTCAGCTTATGTTACACAGGCGTAATGACCTCAATCTCAGGACCATCTGTTGTTTCCATTACTCATATTACTAAGGGATCTCCAGGCTGTTGTAGCAAAACTAGAGAAGCACACACTGGGTCCACCTTGTTGGCTAACGGACAGAGCAAACACAGAACCAGCGTGCCTGTCATGGTACATGGTCTGGGTCTATAGCGTTGCCCCATCCATGTCTCTCTATTCACCAGCTTCATGGAGGTGTCACTTCTTGGCACAGGTGACTCATCTTCAGAGGACAAGCCAAGAACTAGAGCAGTGTGGTTTTCAGCTCTGGCCTGAAAGCCATGGCATCCAGATTGCTTTCTGGGTCATTAGGACTTTGGCTTTGAAAAAAAAAAATAGAGCAGCTTCCTACACACTGGTGTATAATGTAGAAACTGTATGATTCTGACAAAAGTTGTAACTAACTCTCAAGTTCTTCCCATCACATGCTTAGGAAGAGCTGAAGATCTATACAGAACTAGTCCATCTCTCATATCTGCAATCCAGAGGGTTCGCATGAGTGAGATATAAACTCCCCTGGCTTCACACTTATATTGATGGGGTGGCGCTTAGTGGTGGAATAAGAGAATGCAGCACGTGTCTCCCACGTGGGGCTCTCGCCATGCCATGGAGCAAGGCATGTGCAGCACAGTGAGAAACCAACACAGTGTCTGCCTAGCTACTGATCACAGACGAGACTGTTCTTCACTGGGAGCTGTCTAAGAACAGGGGGAGCTCTCTTCAGAGTCATCAGCATGACACTCTAGCTTGTGTGCTTGAGAAGGTAAAATGCTCTTTTGATAAAAATGTGTATATTATGTAAACTCTCTGACTTTAAATTCTCTGATTTTCCCCAAATTTGAGTTTCCTAAAAATCTGCCTTTACGTAGGGGAGCCTTCAGGGGGAACAGCAAACCTCTTGATTTTCTTCTGCAAAGTGGCCACAAAAGCATGATTATGTGTTCTTTGCTATCTTTCATAAAGCACATGCCTTTGTTAAGTCATCTTTAATAGGTTATGTACTTTTTTCCATTTTCGGGAAATGTTAGATGAGTCCAGAGGGACCCTTCCAGATTGACACGGCTGAAGGCTAACAGGTCTTCTATAATAGAACAATTTCTACAACAATTGCTCTCATGTCTGTAGAAAAATGCCACTTAAAAATAGAGCCTGTTGTGTAGTGACTTCAAAGCATTTAAGTGACAAGAGAATGGGGTGCGTGTGTGGTGTGACAAGGGTGGCAGCTTTGGTGGCCGCAGAGAATCCGAGTCTGTTTTCTCTCTGTGTGTACCTGGAAAGGCAGGGGAGGGTCGGAGCAGTATGACACTCAGGGGAGGGAGGTAATTCCACTTGAGAAATACGCTGGCTTTTCAGCAAAGGCGTGTCTGTCTTTCTGTGAACCAGAGTGACAGCCTCGACTTGAGAGAGAGTAGTCCCCAATAAGACTGTCAGTCTCCTCCTGTTGAAAGAATACGTGAATATCAATTACATCTTAAGCAAAGCCAAGCGTAATTACATAGTGATGTAACACTCTCATGCTTACTGAAAACACAGTGACATGGGGCTGTGTTGTTTAAAGACAGCACAGGGGCTTCATAAGTTTCTTATTAAAATATGCAATTATCTAATTAGCATAATTTTAGTATGTCTTCCAGCGTGGTGCCAGTGCCATGCATTTTTGTTTTACATGTTTGTGGGGTTTTTTGTTTTTGTTGTTGTTCCAAAACTATATTTGTGTTTTGATACATATGGGTAAAAGTAACATGGACATTCTCCACCAAACTGTATGAATTCCTATAAAGGGCTGGTGGTGTTCTCAGCCTCACTGGCTTCTAGAACTGTATCCTGTGCAGCACAGGGTAGAATCTTATTTTGCTGTGCTGTTAGAAAGTTTCTGCTGATCAAAGAATGGAAATCACCATGACCTTGAAATGTGGGCTTGCTTACATGGATTCCAGCTTCTCATGAAAATTTACAGGTCAGATGGTCCCAGGAGCAAATTATAGGCTGTGAGCAAATCTTGAGTCTTCCCTTACCGGATGAAATCTATTAAAGTCACAGTCACCTTATCCAGTGTCTGGGAAAGTCAACAGGGAGCCACAATTAATCTGCTGGGACTGTAGGCACACGGCTGTGCTATGCTCAGTTTAGGCATCTCAGCTCTGGGTCTGAAATGTTGTTTCTGTTTAATTATTAAGTTAAAGAATTAGAACACATCCTATCTTGTAACTTGAATAAGTATCTACTAGTAGATTAATTTTAGTTAGTATCCAACTGCTGGTAATCTGCTTCTAGATTAGTATTTTTGTATTAGTTAGATTAAGGACAGGTAATTCTGGGGTGTTAAGAGTTATAAAGGTTTATTTTAGGTATATGTGTGTTTGTGTGTGTGCACATGAGTGAAGTTGTCCAAGGATGTAGGATCACCTAAAGGTGGAGTTGTATGTAGTTTTGAGCCATTTGGGTCTTGGGAACTAAACTCAGATCCTCTGTAAGAACACTATACACACAGAACTGCTGTGTCATCTCTTCACCTACAAGTGTTTAGCATTTGAAGGAGTTGACTATTTACTTTGTGCTTATCTTCATCACTAGACTTTGATTTCCCCATGCATGAAATAGGAATAGAAGGACCACCTCTATGAGATTAATGTGAAGATTTGACAATAGTACTGAAGTGTTCAGACTCTTCCCTGACATAAGCTTGAAACCAAATGTGATATCACTGTCTTTATTAATGTTGCTGTGGTAGTAGGGAGCTCTGTGTATGTTGGCATTTCTATAAGAGCATTGTTGTGCACTCACACACAAATGAACATGTGGAGATGTGCATGTTTGGATGTGAAAACGTGGAACCCCAAGCAAAAGACGCTATCTTGCTGATCAGGGATGTGACTACATACCATGGTTGGCAGCTTCAGATCGTCTCCATCAGGGAAAGGTCCTGGCTTCCCTAGAGCATTTGGGCACACACATAGTCCAGATATATCGGTGATTATTCCTTCTCAGAGTTGTTTTAAAGAGATTGTTTCCTGAGGAAATAAGGTGAACATGCTTTACCACTGTGAATATAATCTCTGTTATTCATAGTCACAGAACCTATAGAATGTGTCTTAGAGACCCAGAGCAGTTGGGGCTAGGGGATCACCATGTTGAATTATGCTGTGTTGCTTCCTTCATAAATAAAGACCAGACCAAAACAGACATTGGGCACTAACAAACTAACATTATTTTCCCAAATCAAATGGATTCCCAATGAGCCTGTTTATATACAATGGATCCCATGTCTCCTCCAATTCATATGCAATGGAGTTACCTCACGTCTCTCCAGTTTTTCCAAGTAAAACTCTCCCAGAATCTGAGAGATAAAAGAGAACATTGTGCAGAAGATCTCTGATAGTCTTCACAGAGAAGATTCTCTTCAAGGATGCTCTGTGCGCTGTAAAATAAGCACTGGAATTCCAATCCAGGTTCTCTGGAAGAGTAGACAGTACTTTTAGCCACTGAGCATCCCTCTTGTACCATCTTATGCTTTCTTATTATGGGCTATCAGGGAAGAAATACTGTTTTGAGCTGTTGTCCTCCATCGTCATATTTGAGGAATTCTGTCAGTAGGTATGTTTTACTTTGCTTACTGGCCTATGAGAAGATCTGAGATAGATGGGGTGATGGGTAAAGTGTTCCTGGACTTCGATACATTTCCATTCTCAGTTATACTCCTCTTAATTAACTTTTCATTTCTCTTTTGAAATCATTACATTATATATGAAAAAGAGATTATAAAATATGCATTAAAGAAAGAGAGCAATTGGGTCTATGAGTCTACTTTGCTAATTTTATTCATAGCCAAATGGCATGTAATTGTTTTATAACCATTGAAATTAATAAAGTGATCAAGTCTATTATTCCAAAATCCATCATAGTTGGCCACTTACATTACATAATGTATTACTTTTCCTGAAAAATACTCAATAAATAGTCTTTCATTTTTCTGTGGCTTTTAATTACTATGCATTTTTGATACGGCCTCTTTTATGAAGCAGTGGAATTTAAGCCAGATTCAAAATAGAACATTGTGTATTTTTTAATGTTACTTAGGTGCTTTGAATTGATATTTAACAGTCTTTCTTATCTACCACGTTGGTCTTCTAGATAAAATATCCATGTCTGTAGCTTGGAAACTGGGTTTCATGCTTATTATGACTTTTATGAGAACCATTCTTTGCGTAGGAACGAAAAAGACGATTTGCAAATGTCAATCTGATGTGCCCTATCCACTTTACCAGGACTCTCCCAGACTTCCAGTCTGAAGTAGAACCCTATCTGAGTGCTTTTTCCTAGTCAACAAAACTTTAAATTGTTCTCTTCCACCTTCTTGGATCGACTGCTCCCAGGCTCCTGTCCGCCAGCTCCAGCGGCTCCAGGAAGCCTTGAGTTCCCCACATTTCTCCTTCATTAGTTAGGGATCTCTCTCCAGCACTATCCTTTGCTGGCCTGAATTTTCTCTGACCTGTTTCTTCTTGTATATTGCTAGATAGCATCCAATGTCTTAGCTTGCCCTTTCAGTCTTAATGACCAGCTTATCATTTAAATCTTTTCTGGTCTGTTTTGTTTGCTGTATTGTGATTTCTCAATCCCTGGTAAACGCTCAACTTTACAAAATAGAGGCTCTTGTACACCATAGTAAACCAATACTAGAACATTTATTAGCATGCCCTGAATTTTAGAAAATATTCTTAAAGAATAAATAAACTTTCTTTTTTTTTTTTTTTTCTGGCCATGTTTAGAATGGAATTCTTCCATTTGTCATGAGAAGCAGTAGGCTTGAGATGAACACAAGTGCCTCGGGCATTATTTTCTTCATTTAAGAACTCTCTATTTTTCTAGATTTGGCTTTATTCACTACAAAATAATCATAATCATGAGATTATCATTAACAAGTTTTCTTTGTTTTTAAGTCTTTCTGTGCTAAGCCTGTCTAATATTCTTGTTTTCCTTCACCATAGCTAGCCATTCCCTTTGAAACCTACAAATGAAGCTGGCTACATAGATTCTCAGAAGTGAATTCATTCCAGAAAGAAATGAGCAAGTATCCTCTGGCTTAAGCAAGGGAGCAAAGCATGCAAGCTCAAAGCATGTGAATTGACTTTTTGGGGCATCTTTCAATTAAAATAAATTAAAGAAAATCATCAAGAGCCACAAGTTATTGGGTTCTGAAGTAACACAGTTAACAGTGCGAGATGACAACTCCTGATTGTTTTATTGCTGCGGGCTGGAGATTATATAAAGAACTGGTGAACGTACCCTAAGATCACCTGTTCGTGGGAATGCATTCGTAAGAGGGTGAAGACTTATTTTAAAATGGATCTTTAACTGTCTCCATGAAACGCTTCTACACACCCCCACATGTAGATGTAGAGCTTCCCGGAGGCCTCCTGACGAATGGGGGTGGTGTGTGAAAACGGAAAAGCATTGCAGACTCCTGACATGCAACCCCCCCCCCCCACACACACACACAGTGCCAACATTTCAGGGTTTGGAAGAAACTCTCAGCCTCCTGTGCTTATCTTAATCCAGAATGCGGTAGCATTCCAAGACATTTCACTTTACATCTTAAACAGATAAACTTCATGACTCCTAGTGCTGACCCACTTAGGGCCTACAAACCCTTCAGCTTTTACACTCACATCATGATGTAACCACACCATAATTTCATTTTGGACTTTCCCTCACCATGGACAGGAGGCAGGCCCTATGCAGGTTACGCCCCTGTTCTCTCTGCCTCCCTCCCCAGGCACTGCAGATCCAGAGGATCCTGCTCTGATATCTTGTTCACACAGCATAGTGTTGTCTTCTGGTTTGTATGTGTGACATGTACATACATGTGGCTGTGAGGGCTAGAAGAGGGCATTGGATCTGCAGGAGCTAGAATTACAGGTACGTTTTGAGCTGCATGTAGGTACTGGAATTCCAGACTGGGTCCTTTGCAAGAGGAGTTAGTCTTCTTAATCCCTGAGCCATCTCTTTAGCCACCAGACTAACATGTCTGATTCTGTATACTGCCTCTGTACATTCTTTATTTTCTATGAGCAATAATATCTAATTCTGTATGCATACCGTAGGTTGCATATCATGTCTTCTATGAACTTTTGAATTGTGACATATTTTGGATATCGTAAAATAACAGGACTATGCATATTGGTCACTGTTTTCAGTGTATATGTATTTCTACTTCCTTTTGGTAGATAATTATGAGTGATGTTTTGTCACAAAATAACATTATTTTTAGACATTGGAAGAGATGAATTCTTTTCCTGGAATATCTGTAATATTTTACCTCACATAATGGACCAGTGTTCCCGGCTTCCCATTTCTCTGTTTTGTTGCCAGTGTCTACCATAATCTGGCTGGTCACTGCCCTGCTAGTCAGCAAGATGTAGCCTCTCATTAGAGTTCTGAAGATTGTTTCACTGGGGATTAATTAAATGAGCCTCTCTTCATGTGTTCATTTGCATATCTTCTCTAGAGAATTTTTTTTGTTAAAATTCTTTGTCCATTTTTTTTCCTTGTGGTTTTTGGTTGTTTCTGAGATGTCAGAATTCCAAAAGAAAGCTGGCAGATCTCACATGAAATTATTTTCTCTGGATGTGGGTTTGTCTTTCCACTTTATTAATGGTCTTTGCTGCTCAAAGGCATCAGCATTCTCACCTCCCACATTGGTCCTCTTTAGTAGTGGGAGGGTTCTTCAGATGCCATGCTAAAGAAATGATGGCTTGTCCTGCAATTATGAGGACTTATGCCTATGTTTTGTTTAAAAAGTTTTAGGATTGTAACTGTTAAGTTTATTTATAGGGGACCTCCTTGGATATAGGTTTTGTGTATGGTATGAGATAGGAATTCAAATTCTTTTTCTGAATGAAATACCATTTGTACCATTTGTAACAGTACTTCTGTAATGTCAACATAACATTCCTTGGAGCCTGCAGCAGTGTTCTGGGACCCCCACATACCTCTCAAATAAAGAGGTAAAATGTTTGTATATAATCTATGTAGATCCTCTTACGTACTTTAAATTAGCTCCAGATAGATTACCATAGTCAGTTGTTGTGTGGCAAAAGTTTTCCTGGAAAGACACAGCGCACACACCTACTCATCCTAGATATGGATTCCATGACAGACAAAGTACAGACACTACCATAGTCCAGCTTGGTGAACCAGTGAGTTGTATTGAGGTATAGGTGAGAGATTACTTACAGGAGCAGAAATGACTTACAGGCAAGTGCTGCATCAACATTGTCCACCCCCGCAAGGGTGACAGCTCACAAAGTTGGAAACCTGCAGAACACTGCACAGTCTGCAGGCACCTCAAAAGATTGAAAAGTATCCTTTCCAGATGTTTCAGTTGGTCTAAATCTTTTCCAGGAAGCTCTGCTGGTTGCTGCTTCTCCTAGGCAGTTGGTCTCATTTCGGAGGTTTGAAGCTTGGCTTCAAACCTTCTTTTTACTTTATTTATTATTGTCCCATATATTAGGTCCCGACTGCAGTTTCCCCTTTCTTTCCTCCTCCTAGTCTCTTTACCTCACCCCTCCCTTTCCCTCAGACCTACCCTCATCCCTCCCCTCTCTTCCCCTCAGAAAAGAGCAGGTCTCCTAGGGACAACAACCAGATATGGCATAACAGGCTATATGATAAGACCAAGTACATATTCTCACATGAAGGTTGGATAAGGCAACCCCATAAGAAGAAAAGGATCCCAAAGGCAGGCAAAAAAGTTGGAGACAGACCCATACTGTTAGGAATCCCACAGGAATGTCAAGCTACACAACCACAGCATATACAGAGGACCAAGGTCAGACCTACACAGGCTCTTTGATCTCCATGAGCCCACTTGAGTTCTGGTCAGTTGATTCTGAGAGTCATGTTCCTATGGCGTCCTTGATTCCTCTGGCTCTTCCAGTCCTTCCTCCCCGCTCTCCCTCCTCTGCAGGAACATCCAAGGAGTTCTGCCTAATATTCTGCTGGCATTGATCTCATCATCATCCTGCCTTGGCCTACCAAGGACTGGGAATATAAACATAAACCACAATGCCTGGTTAATGTCTACAAATTTTTCAGAAATATTTGTCTGTGGGACTCCGAGTCAGCTCCCTTTAGTTGCTGGAGGAAGTTTGGCTGGTCTCTCTGATGACACCTCTGCTAGGCTCTGTGAAGGCAAGACAAAATGTAGGTCTGAAGTTTTGTGACTGGTTTGGTGTCCCGATCCCTCCACTTGAGGCCTTTTTTGGTTGCAGAGAATGGGCAGTTCAGGCTGTGTGTCCCCCATTGCTAGAAGTCTTCACTAGTGTCACCCTTACAAATTCCATGGAGTTTATAATGCACTGGGTTTATACCTCACCTCCGAAATACTCCCCAGCTCCATTCAGCTCAGTATCCTCTCCTTATACCTCCCCTCAATTTGATTTCCTACTCTTCCCGTTTCCATCTTCCTCCAGTCCACCTGCAAAGTCTATTCTATTTTTCTTTCCCAGGGAGATCCTTGTGGTCTCCCACCCCTTAAGCCATCCTTCTTACTTAGTCTCTCTGGGTCTGTAGAATATAGCATGATTATTCTTTACAGCTAATATCCACTTAAAGAAACAGCTAATATCCTTTGCATCAGAAATGCAAACCAAAAAACATTTAAGATGTCATGTTAAGCCTATCATGATGGCTAAGATCAAAAACACAAGTTTACGCTGGCAAGGATGAGAAACAAAGGGGAGCCACCTCTATTGCTGGTGGGAGTGCAAACTTGTACAGCAACTTTGTAAATCAATATGGCAATTTCTCAGAAAATTGGGAATTGATCCTCTTCAAGACCCTGCCATAATAGTTGTGGGCATATATACTCAAGGGATGCTCCATCCTAGCACAAGGGCACTTGCTCAAGAATGTTCATAACAGCTTTATTAATAATAGCCAGAAAGCGGAAGCAACCCAGGCGCCCGTCACCCAAATAATGGGAAAACAAAACAAAACAAAAAGTGCTGTACATTCACACAACGGAGTACTACTCAGCTACTTAAAAAATGACATCATGAAATGGATGGAACTAGAAAAAAAAAATCCTGAGGTATCCCAGACCCAGAAGGACAAACATGATATGTACTCAGTTAAGTAGAGAACCTTCTTGAAGCTAAGCTTAGTTCTCTCTGGGAGAGACTCTTCTCTTTATTGTTTACTTGGTAGGGAGGGATCTCTGGTCAGTTTCAAGGACCCTGTAGCTAGTTTGAGTTATTTACCTTCCTGGTTAAAGAGCTTTCTTTCAAGATTAAATGTTTCAATTTCAGGGGAAACTGTTACACACATCATCAATGTGATGGACACACTATGTAAATTCTGCTTTATTTCATTGCCCAGGAATCAAGATAAAATGAAAAAGAAAGTATCCACACATTTAGTATTGGCTCCATACTTGTATTTGAAAGAATTGTTCTCTGTAGTCCAGGTTGGCATTGATCTCATCATCATCATCCTGCCTCAGCCTGCCAAGGACTGGGAATATAAATATAAAGCACAATGCCTGGCTGTGTCTACAGATTTTTCAGAAGATAGTTTAGGCTCATGGTTGGTTGACTCCACTGACACAGAAGCAGTTGTTAATAGAGCTCAACTCTCACTTGGGAGTATGAGGACAGTGAGATGAGGCATCAGCCCCAATGTGCAGTACCTCATTTGTTTGTCTGACCGCTTTTAAAACAATGATGTTTTGATGTGTTATGAGATCAAGGCTGTATAATTTGTCCACTGTCGCTTCTGATGACTTTAAAGCCACTGTTTCTCTAATGTGTAGTGTTATTCCAACCAAGTCCCACAGCCCTGTGATGACTATGTTTTTTCAGATTTGTGGTGGATGACAGTATTCAGCTATATGATTTGTGTGTGTGTTCCCTTTTAGCTTGAACATCTTAAAATGAATATAGTTTTACAGATCGTGGATCTTCATCCAGTGCCTGTGATTTAACTAAATAATTCTGCCTGTATTTCAATGAGAAGACAATGGAGGTCCATGTCGATGAACCACAGGGACACAGACAGTTAAAGGATTGTCTGTTGTTCACTTAGTACATCAGTGTCTTGCTTCAGATTCGGCCTGAGGCCCTTTGCTTTCTGTCTTATGTGGAATATATAATATTTATGCATGCCCTCACATGCTTACTTTATACATATATCGTAGCATGTTTGGTCTGATTCTCTCATTCTTTTATTCACATGTATTACCTGGGCTATGTGTGAAATAATAGTCACCATGTTCGTTGCTGTGTACCCAGGTATGATGAAAGTGGGTATACATGTCACATAAAATATCTGCAATTTTTCAAAGGGCCCGCAAACTATAATACCGTGAATGTTCATTAGTGGGGAATGGATGTAGACATAGGACAGTCCAGGCACAGACTGGAATACAACCTAAGAGTACAAAGAAGTTGCTGACATGAGGACTCATGTTAACCTCTGTTTGACGTACTGTATTGCAGAAGCCATTCAGAGATAGTCTTGTGTAATGCCTAATTGTGTTATGTGAAGTTAAAGACCAAATGTGGTTAGTATATAGTAATAAAATTCATAGTGATTAGCCCTGGAGAGAGGGACTAGGAGCTAAATGTCAGGGGCAAACTAGTCCATCTGCACAATTTAAATATTCTATTCTTGATTCTGATCTGTGCTGTTGCTGGGATAAATATATCATCAGAGAGTACAATTAGGATGTGTGCTACAAAGCAAGTTTTCCCTGAGTTTGGAAGACAAATCTTCAGTGGCCACATAGGCTTTGAAAATAGAGGTACTCCTAGAGCATCTCAGTTTGAATTGACTTGGGATTCAACTAATGTATTTAACTGAATTTTATTCTTTTTTTTTAATTTTTTTTAATTTTTATTAATTACACTTTATTCATTTTGTATTCCCCCATAAACCCCTCCCTCCTCCCCTCCCGATCCCACCCTCCCTCCCCTTTCTGCATGCATGCCACTCCCCAAGTCCACTGATAGGGGAGATTCTCCTCTTCTTTCTGATCTTAGTCTATCAGTTCTCATCAAAAGTGGCTGCATTGTCCTCTACTGTGGCCTGGTAAGGCTGTTCCCCCCTCAGCGGGAAGTGATCAATGAACAGGCCAATCAGATTATGTCAGAGGCAGTCCCTCTTTCCATTACTATGTAACCCACTTGGACACTGAACTGCCATGGGCTACATCTGTGCAGGGGTTCTAGGTTATCTCCAAGAATAGTCCTTGGTTGGAGTATGGGTCTCTGGGAAGTTCCCTGTGTTCAAATTATCTTCTTCTGTTGCTCTCCTTGTGGAGTTCCTGTTCCCTCCAGCTCTTACTATTTCCCACTTCTTACATAAAATTCCATTCACTCTGCCCATCAGTTGGCCATCAGGCTCAGCATCTGCTTTGACAGTCTATACTGCAGAAGCTTTCAGAGGCCCTCTGTAGGAGGTTCCAAGGTTGTTTCCTATTTTCTTTTTCTTCTGATGTCCATCCTCTTTGCCTTTCAGGATGGGGATTGAACATTTTAGTTAGGGTCCTCTCTTTTGCTTAGTTTGTTTAGATGTACAGATTTTAGTGGGTTTATTCTATGTTGTATGATTATATAAGTGAGTATATACCATGAGTGTCTTTTTGCTTCTGGGACAACTCACTCAGGATGATCCTTTCCAGGTCCCACCATTTACCTGCAAATTTCATGATTCCTTATTTTTCGTTGCTGAGTAATACTCCATTGTATAGATGTGCCACAGTTTCTGCATCCATTCTAACTGAATTTTATTCTTTTTTTCATTATGTATTCTAATATTGTGTTCAGTTTTCCATGTTGAAAGAAAAGAGCTTCTAGCTGAGAGACACATGCCGTTCTTACACAAGTCTAAAATTCCTTTCAAGCATGTATAGAGCCTGTCATGGTGAAGTCCATGACTTGAGCACCTTTTCTAACTATGATAAATTAATTAACTACAACTCATCTTCTTCACATATTTGCAAAGTAGTTCCTTCACCCTGCTTAGTGGAAACTGTCAGGGGTTATTGAGCTGAGACCTGCAGATTTTCTCTCTTGGTTGTTTACAAACCATGGAAGGTTGGGAATTCCATGAATACAGTGTACCTGGTTTTGTTGATGCCAGGAAAAGACACTGAGGGGTATTTTGAGACTATGATTACCAGCAGGGTGTGGAGGGAGATGTGTCAAAGCAGTGTAGCTGAGTGTGACATGGGCTCATGCCACTAAAAAATGAAGGTATGAGACTGAGAGAAAATTGTTGAAGGGCTGGGCAAGACCTGGGATAAGTGGACCCAGGATACCCACGAAGAGATGCTAAGAAAAGGAAAGGTGATATTGCTTGTTCTAAGTTCAGAACTGCAGCAAGGGAGTTGGCTCAGCAATTAGCACTCTCTGAGAAGAGACAGGTTCATTTCCCAACACCCACATCTGGGAGCTCACAGCCACCTGTAACCCTAGTTAAAGGACTGCAGCGTTAGGAAGGTTGAGAACCACTGCTCTAGATTCTTTGGGCCTCTGTAGCTCTGTAGCACACATAAACTCACACAGCCACACCCCTATATTGAAATAAAGATAAAGAAGACTTTCAGTTCAATGAACTGGAGTTCACTGGAGTTTGAGACTGACCACCTGTTTGGTGTTGCTACTTTTCATCCAGAAGAGACACTCACAGAACTGAAAGGTTTTCCCAGGCATGAGGCCAAGAAGCTGAATCTTCCCTGTAGGGTACAGATGACAATCATCATAGAATTCCTAGTTGTAATCTTTATTTACTAATATAAGAAAGACACAAAGCAGTGGTCTACAAGCACTTTGATTCTGTGGAAACTGTTGATGCTTTAGGTGAGCAAGGTAATCTGTAAAACAGGACCACGGCCATGGCAGATGGTAAAACAGGCAGTTGGTTCCCTAGGTTTGCAAGTCCTCTATACATGTAACACAGGCAGAGACCTCAGGCAGCAGGGGATGCTATGGGCAGAGTCCTATGACCCAGCAGAATTTTATTTAAAATTTTATATTTTTCAGCTTTGGGATTAAATGACCAAATGACGCAGGATTTCGATTTCCTGCATCTAGAGCCCTAAGGACAGTCATCATAGGCCATGCAGCTACACAAAACACAGATTACATGGAGAAGGTACCTGGCATTTGAAACTGAATGATGGAGGGGTGGGGGAAGCTGAGCAGTGGCAATCTTTTCTGCTTTTTGATTGTGGATGAAATATGACCAGAAAACCTCAAGCTCCAGCTGCCATATCCTTTCAGCCTCAATGGACCACACCCTCAAGCTGTGACAGGAAAAGTTCCTGTTATCTTCTTCTAGCCCAGTTCTTTCCAAGATGCACCATTTAATGTCACCTTGAGGGATGCCCAGTAGGAAGTCACGAATGCAAATTCTGTAAGTAAGGTGCAGGCCCGGGAGTCTGCTTGCTCACAAGTCCCCAAGCAAGATGCCGAGGCTGCAGTTCTATGGTTCAACATGTACAATGGGAAGTCCTTTGTCATTACAGGACTTTGTCCAGGTGGCAGGACTCACAGGCCAGCAGGGGAACCATTGGTTCTATCAGATTTCCAAGGAGCACTCTGCTGTTTAAAAAACAGTCCATCACAGGCTCCAGGTCAATATTTATTGAGTGACTCCTGTATGCAGATTCTGACATTCAGTGCCCTGGGGAATAAGGCAGAAGCCAGAAGCCTAGGTCTCTGTTTGCAAGTTAACTGTATTTCCAAAAGAGAAAAAAAAATCTGTTGAATTTTTTTTTTTTTTATGAGAAAGATCCCTCAAGCAGTGAACAAATTTAGACAGTGTACATGCGCCATACATGGTTCATGAAGATGGTGACCTATCAACCAGTGGAGTTAAGAGACTATGAATATGCAGAAAGGTATCCATAGAGATACCTGTCCAATCATGGGAAAGAAGAGTCAGGTTCATAATGTGGGGATGAGGAACATGAAGGAGGGTGTAATTAGAAAAGTTAGCATAGGGATGAATGAATCTCCTGAGAGTAGATGAGAGATGGATTTGTTTAGAAGAGGGAAAAAAAAGTTGAAAATGACATGATTTCACTGACACTCCAGCAGGGCAATAGCTTGGGAACGGAAGTCCGAAAATAGAGAGGTGGAGAATCTGCTTTTGCCAGGGCAAGACTGCTTCCCCACATGGACCTGGAACTGATTCTGAACACATGTGGGAGAGAAATGTCTCTCAGCAGGGAGCTCCTGTCCCCATCATGGTGACACTGTGGGACTGCAGGGGACTTTAAAAGTCCCTTCCCTTCTTCCTGGCGCTGACTTCCAGCCTCTGCACTCCTGGCCTTGGAATTTAAGGACATACTCTTGCTGGCTTTGACATTTAAGGAACAGACAGGGCCATCTGC
Source organism: Psammomys obesus (assembly GCF_907164565.1). Lineage (NCBI taxonomy): Eukaryota > Metazoa > Chordata > Mammalia > Rodentia > Muridae > Psammomys > Psammomys obesus. The sequence goes on from NW_026590699.1 coordinate 2,421,424, forward strand.
TCCACAGGCGTTCCTCGGTGTTCTCATGCACTCTGATTAAGTAGCTACAGCAGGATTTGAGAACCAGTGTAGAAGATGCCATCACGCTGACCATAAGGGAGGCAGTATGGACTGGGAAACTGACCTCTGCCTGTGGCCCTGGAGAAGATGGGCCACATCTCCCAAAAGACATAGTCATATGCTCTAGGCTAGACCACAAATGTTGCCCGAGCTCATAAATGCTCAGAAGATCAAAAGTTAGTTAATGAGTTCAGATTCAGAGAGAAATGCTGATCTGAAAGATGATAAAATATGACGGATTTTGAAATGTCTAAAATTGCTAGCTCCTTAGCCGATGGAAATGGCTTTTCAGTATTTTTTAATTAAAACATATTTTCTTCATAGCACCACTGAATTAAGTTGCCATGAGAAGCACAGAAAAATATTTTAAAAATCACTTTGGTAAGAACTCTAGGAGGGTTTTATTATACAGATAGATATGAGATAGATAGATGAATGAAAGATTAGACAGAAACACACATACATAGATACATAAATAGATACATAGACACATAGATAATAGATAGATATAGATGTGTGTATGTGTATGATTCCTAAGCAATTTTTTGACTTAAATAGAAACACATAAGTTCATTCTATTAGTCAAACTGCTGTATTGTAGATGCTATCATCTGATGTTTAATGTTTGGTATCATCTTGAGAGGTTTTACTTTCAAAGCAAATTAAATTTCAATTCTCCCAAGTGAGAATTGTTTAGGGGCACATACTCACTATAGACTCAATATTTCAAAGTCACGGTGTTGGCCACCTGGCTGACTGTATGCCATAATTATTCTACTTAAATAGCACCAACTTAGTTGATGTGACAAAGCCTTCTTGGCTTGCAAGCCCTGTCACCTCTGCATATAACTGAAGAGTGTCTATGAATAGCCTGGCCATGAGTTAGGGTGACAGGTGTGGGCTGCCACTCTCAGATCTGAACTGGTCTCACATGTTTGTTCTTTAGCCACAATTCCACGTCAAGGAGTACCTGGCTGAGTGTGCAGGCGCTGGAATGCCTTGTCAGGTCTACGGGCTTCTCAGTATTAAATCCCAACTTCTCTTCCTTGGTTGTTGAATGCAACTATCAGTGGTCATGAATCTTGAAATGGAAAAGAATGTAGTATCTTCTCTCTGCTGTGATGTGCAAATGTCCGAGGGGTAAACGAACTCAATTGGCTAAAATCCTCATAATTATTATCCCTTTGTATTTAATAGCCTACCACCATGATATGAGCTTGATCCGCCAGAAAAACCAGCAGCTTCATGATTAGCTGTTTGTCTCTGTTCTGTCTAGCTTGTCCTTGCACCAGTTAGCAGTGTCAGATCTCTGTGTGTTGGAAGCTAGGGCCGAAATTTATGTGTCACTCCTTCCCCTTCCCCCATCTCATCTGGTTTTAGTTAAGTGGGCATGAGCTTTTCCCTCCAGGAAGGAGCTTTGTAGGCAACTCCATTCACAAGATGTGAGAGGGCTCTGATCTGAATGAGGGCTTGTAGCAAGGCAAATGTGCTGAGCAGATTTAATTTATGGTTTTACTTGACAGTAGTCAGCTGTCTAATAATCCCATACACAACGCCAGAATGTCAGTGGCAAGCGGGTGATTGCTTTGTTGTTAATCATGATCACTTTGAAACAGAATAAATACTGAATGGGCAAGACCACACATGCCTTCCTCTACAGCCTTGCACTGACCCACATTGAGTCTTCACAGGGGTTCATGAGAGACTGACAAAATTATTCAGCTTCTGTAGCTACATTCACTTTATTTAGCAAGTGGTAAGAATGTGTCTGTTAATAGAGAGCAGTAGAGTTAGTTCTTGCATAAAACATGGATAGCATTATTTAAATAGCTTTCCATTTCCTACTCAAATGTTATGTATTACTTAAAAAAATGTTATGTATTACTTCTTGCATGAGCAAGAAGGAGTCCTGTTACTTACTCCTGCTTACTTGGATTGGCAGTCTTAACGAGGTACAAATCTGCAGGCAGCTCAAAGACACACTTCTGGACATGGGAATTCCAAGTTCAAGGCAGATTTAATGCTTCACAAAGACCCTGCTTCTGAATGATTGCTGCTGTCTTCCTGCTGTGGGTCACTCATTGACAGGACAAAGGCCTCCCTCTGGGGTACAAATCTCTAGCAAGAAACCTAATCATCTCCCAGTGGCCCGGCATCTAACACCATCACCTTTAAGACAGGCTCTCAGCTTGTGTGTTTGTGGAGAGACAGGATTGTGAGGCCAGATCATTACCCCACAGCAAGAAAATGCAGTGAGAAAAAAACTTAGGTCTTGGATCAACTTCAAGGAGAAAGCAATTCATCCTTACAATCCCATCCAGGCCTTTGAGAGCAAGCGAACATCAGAAGTAAGATGGAGAACACAGCTGATGTCAAACTCCCAGGCCCCGAGTTCGTTCTTGGCAGCAACCACCAGTACCAGTCAGTTCCTCTGATGTGGAGTCAGGAGCTGTCTTGGCCTCAACCTTACAGGGAGCACTCAGCTCCAAGGACCTCAAGATGTATTCTTTGATGTCTCACCTGTCTAAGCTGACTGCTGACATGTCCTAGGAAACGGGACCACTGATCAGCTAGTCCTGTTCAAATGCTGATGCCTTCCATAGGTTAAGCAATTAAACGTGCTCTGTGTCACTAGCATGTGCGCACATGGACCTCTTTTCTTAAGAATGTGCCCATGGCCATCGCTCAGAATATTCTGAACTGCATTTGGAACAATGTTCTAGAAAAGTCCAAGAGTCCATTCATGTGTCCCTGGTGTGCAGGCTGTCTGCCAATTTTAAGCAAGTACCATTTCCTTCCAGAATTTCCCCTACGTTGCATACTTTAGCATGTTCAAAGCCCCAAGACAAGCTAAATCCTGTCTCCTACCATGGTGGTATTTAGTTTTTCCTCATGGGGTCTGTGTTTTCTTTCTAGTTATAATCTAGATGCCTTGTTAACTGAGAGCCACAGTAATGTATATCGTATACCACACCATAAGGAATAGGCTGCTGTATTTTCTCTTGAAATAAAAATAATTATACAGCTTTAATTGTTGTAATAACTACATGTTTAATTAATATACCTGGAAATATATACTTTCTCCATGTTCATATTAGTGTTCCTTAATTGCCAAAAGCCCCCCTGATAAGCTGACATTCTCTTTGATTAATCACTATTTTGTTTTTCCCCCCACAGGAGCACTTGTAAATCATTTAGAGAAACAAATAATTAAAATTCATGGATTGCCCACAAAATGTGAGAACCCAGTTGTCTGCCTAATTGATTTTGAAAGTAAAATAACATACAGCATCACGGGGCTGTTTCCTGCAGAGTTGAGATTCAAATGTCCTTGTTCTTTTTCTAAACTCAAGTGCAATTCATTTTACAACTTACAAGCTTTTTGTGATTTTAGTTTTCATTTTCCTCAACACAGAAATGTCACATCCTTTCTTTTTCTTTCTTTCTTTCTTTCTTTCTTTCTTTCTTTCTTTCTTTCTTT
>NW_026590699.1:2424974-2483218 GCF_907164565.1 Psammomys obesus
TTCTTTCTTTCTTTCTTTCTTTCTTTCTTTCTTTCTTTCTTTCTTTCCTTCCTTCCTTCCTTCTTTCTTTTCTTTCTTTCTTTCTCTCTCTCTTTCTTTCTTTCTCTTTCTTTTCTTTCTTTCTCTTCATGCATTCCTTCCATTTTTTTTTCTATCCTTCAGGATTTGGTAGCCATCTAACTAGATGTTGAGCATTTAGTACTAGCGACCTGTTCATGAGCTGTCCTGTTGTTTCTATTTATAAGGAGTGCGGAGGTTAGTAAACAGCATGTTCTTAATGCATGGCAATGAATATGGCTTTGTTGATATTCCCATGTTTCATGGATTCTGTGGGGCAAAGACTGGTTTTCCTCAACCCCAGCATGTTGAAACGCTGACCCCCAACTTTGACTGGTCGGACATTTGGAGTGATTCAATCATGGTTTAGCTTGTCATGATGAGAATGTTACCTATTAGGAGCAGCACAATCATCTTGTTCTTTTTCTTCTGCTCTCCCGGAAGAGTGGACAAAGCTCACGTGTAAAACAGGAAGAGCACTGCCTAAAACACCCATCGTTCATTCTTGACCGGGATTTTCAGTCTCCAGAAGAAACCAGAGGTCACAGCAGCCTGGATGGACTAGAGTGACAGTTCACGAGGCACTTGTGGGCTGTTTGCCCTAAGGCGATTCTGAACTTTTCTCCACTGTAAGGAAGGAGAGTTGGAACATTTGGCACCACCTTTCCAGCTGTGGCTGGATCCTGTAACTTCCCTCAGGTTTTTTATTTCTTAAAATTTGTTATTATTGTTGGGCATAGCAGATGCCAGGCACACCTGTGGAGGTCAGAGGAGCTAGTCCTGTCTTTCCATCATTTGTGTCCTTGGGATTGAACTCAGATCATCAGGCTTGGGGACAAGTGCCCTTTCCCCATGAACATTCTGGCGAGCAGCTCCCTCATATCTGTGTGAGTATATTCTGTCTTTCGTCCCCAAACTTGGGTGTTAGGTCTTTTTGCTCACATGACTGAGGTCTGCCAGCTGTTTGTCTCTAAACCTTCTACTTTCAGTACTGACATATCCACCCCAGATGTTGAAGAGACATTGTGCTTTCAACATGAACGATGAAAGTAGCACTTTTAATTTTGGACGCCTCCCCCAAAGCCCGGTGTTAGTCCTCATCATCAGTGAGCCACATTCCACATTCATGTGGCTCTCTGCCTTGGTCCTGCTGATTTTCATGGTTACAGCAGAGCCCTCTTTAACTGTTTGTTTCCCAAAGCATTTACTACTAGCACTAATAAAAAGTATTCACCATGCCCCACAGAGGCTGCCCCATCTTGTTCTCTCTGTCTCACCAGGGTTCTGTGTCCCAACCCCCACTCTGCTTCCACTTTGCTCTGTCCAGGAAACACTGATCCTTCTTGATAACCAGGAAAGCCCTCATTGCTTCCATAATCATCAATGAGATCTATTGATCCAGTTAAATTTTTTTTGTCCCATTTCTCTCTCCTCCAAGCCCACCTGCCCTGTTCCTTACCTCCTGTGTGCCAGCCTAGCCTGCTGAGTCTGCCTGAATTTATTCCACATCCACCATAACCACCCTTGAGGCTTAGTATAAGTGGCACTTCATGTTCTCTGGTCCAGTCTGCTAAATCCCTGAATATGTCATTCACAACCTCTAGCCTTGGCATGGGAGGCACACACTGTGCTCTAGCCAACCAATCAGCTCGGTAGAAAGGGCGAACCCCACCTCACTGAGAGACCCTGCTTCAAAGCAATATTGTGGGGAAATAATACAGAATGGTGCCCTGATATCAGTCCTACCTTCTGCACATGCCCTTTCTTCACATGTTCCTATACACAACATGCACACTTCTACATACCAAACACACATACATACCATAATGCATCACAATACATGTGTACCCAAACATAGATATGTGTGTGTGTATGTTTATATATATATCATGTACACCTATGACACCATACACACATATATACAAATCACATACACTTATAGATCAAGGAGTATGCGGTACACCCATACATGTTTATGCAGAAAAGGGAAAAATAAAAGAAGAGGCTTCTGCTGAGTCTAGTTCTAAAAAAGAACAGAAAACAAGGTGACAAAGATACAAATTTGTTAGAGAGAACAGTTTTCCCAGACTTCTGAGCCCTGCTTTGGGCCCCACAGTTGCCACTGTTTCTGAAGCCACGTGACAGGGCCAGTCACACCTTGGTGGCAGCTACTGAATGCAGTGCCCCCACTGTGCGTGGAGCTGGAGAGGCAGCAGTAACCCAGGGCTCAGACGTGCTGTGGAACTGCTGTGTGCAGATAGGTCATGGGACCATGCTGGTCACATGTCTACCTCTGCACCATAACTCCACAGGTCTGCAGGACTCTACCGCCCTGATGTCTTCCATGATCTGAAGTTCTCTGTGGGCTCTGCTGCTGGCCTTCAGCTTGGCCTATGCTGCTAGATTGCCCTGACGCCATAGGATGAAGCACGTGAGTGAGACAGAGTGCTCACCACAACCTCCGGGCTGAGGAAGTGAGCAGTGCAGACACAGAGAATGTTGTTATCATTAACACATCTGACTCCCAGCGATGACTAATTGTCACCAATGTTTTAAGAGTTTTTGCCCAATTACTACCCTTGAATCACAAGTTAAATAATCACCAACTTGAGTCTTGTTTCTCCAACACACTGTAAAGTTCTAGATGGACAAAACTCTGCCCTTGACTTCTTAACATCAAGCTTGGAATAGACTTGAACCCTTTGCCTCTTTGTTTTGCTATGCTTTGGTTTAAACTTCCCCTATAAAATTTTGCTTTCTTACCTGAAGCAAAATGTCATCGACATTCCAGGAAATTCTCTCTAAAACCTTCCCTTTACATTTAGAAATTGTAATGTTACCTACCTTCCCCTGGTATCTTAAAAACCCTGGTGTGCTCTACAGCCTTCAACAAAACCAATAAGCAAAACGAGCTGCCAAGGACATTGTTCTGCAGTAAAACACTAGAGCAAGTTGGTGGAATTTCTTTCTTTCTTTCTTTCTTTCTTTCTTTCTTTCTTTCTTTCTTTCTTTCTTTCTTTCTTTCTTTCTTTCTGATGGATTGATCTTCAAGAATACCATTCGAGATTAAACTGGCTTCATGGAGAAATCACCTGTGTGGTCCTCCCTGGACTGTGCCTTGTTCTATTGACAACCAAGTGTTTGGGAGCAGGTGTGGAGCCAGATGACAACCCAGCACAGAGTTTGGGAAGAGGGTAAGAAGTCCATTAATGCATGTGTACTCTATAATGGTGGTGTGTGGATGTTCATTGTCATTCTGCCCAATATCGCCACAAAAATTGACTTAATGAAATGGCTCCTGATACTGGCTTCAGGATGTAATTTCGAATCATTAAAGTTGTGAAATCTTATTTTCCTCGTGACTCAGCAGTGTTTGTAATGTCCTTAAGAACAGATAATGAAGGGCCAGGCAGCCTCTTGATTGTTTGCAGTTTTTCCGACGTTTATGCTAATGGACAACTGTTATCTCAGCACAGTCATTTGCGGAATGCAAACTAAGAGCTTTGCCTGATCTGGAGTGCTTCTGAGTGTGAAAGGAGCAGAGCACATTGATTTGATGAGTCCTGGTGTGCTTACATGGGGTGTTACTGACTTTGAACTTGGGGCATTCCATTTATGCATATCATTTTTATTTAAATGGCAACGTTTACTTCCTTGCAACCCTCCTTACTTATATCAAATGGTTATGCAAATGGAGTTAGATTGATATGAAAAAAAATAAAAGGTTTCTCACAAGTGAAAGACAGTGTGCACATAGCCAAAACATGCCTTGGAAAACTGACTTCAGAAGTTTACATTCATCTCCTTTGGATTAAGATTTCCTAATTTTCAAGTATGGTGAAAGTTTAGGAAATACACATTTTTTAAATATTGAAGACTGTCTTAAGCAGTCATATTTTTATCTTAAGCAGTCATATTTTCTTCTCTCTGGTGCCTCTATACTCGGCATTTCTGCACATTGATATTTCACATGGAGCAATTCTAAAAATTTAGTTCAAGCTATCCTTCAAGCAACCTGAATGATTTGATTTTCTACCTAATAAAATATGAGATAATCATATTGTATTTGATTCACCACACTTTAGTTATCGTAAGTAAAACCTAAGATATTAGCTCCATCACTTATCATCAATATTTTATCAAAATACCATGTTACTTATTGCTTAATTGATGGTAGACATTTTAACATCATTTACATGGTCCATTTAGTCAGTTGATTTTTATATCAAGTGTTAAATGAAGTCACTGAAAATAGAAAACATTATTTTAATATATGGACTATCAGAGGACTGGGAAATGTTTAGTCTCTGCTGCTTCAGTCCATGGGATGGCCTGGAACCCCTTCCACCTAGGGTTATTGTACTCACCATCCATGCTGCTATGTTTAACTAATGCACACATCTCAAAAGCAATAGAACAAAAAAAAAAAAAAATCAAGTCTAACTTAAAAGCCTATGCTGAGACACTGCTCTTCATCTTCCTCATGTCAAGCTGTAAAAGTGCATCTGGGTTCACATACACGCTTCCTCAAATACTCACCACAAATCAGTGAAAGTCTTTTGTTTCTCTGAAAGGCTAGGTTTACAAAGTTCGCTAAGAAGCTCCTTTAATGTAAACTTCCATTTAGGAGAGAACAGGATCGATCACTAGTTAGGACAGTGCAGCTCACGCAGATGACCTGACATCCCTGAGGTCTAGGAGAAATGCTTTTCCATGAGAAGGTACAAGTTGAGCCTCATGGTCCTCTGAGGGCTTGCATTTTTAAGGAACGGTTCTTGACTGGGGACCCCTGCCCAGCTTTTCCCAGAAATACATGTTTTGTCAACCCTGTACTTAAGGAGACGTGGTAAACTTGTCAGGCAGTGGGGAGAAATATGTTGAGAGTATGATACAAGACACCCCAATACCCACCGTAAGTACATACTGAACCTAATTTCAAAGGCCCTTCCAATAGGAAGGTGTGTCTTGGATAAAATGTATGGACGGCTCTGAGCTGGAGGACGCACTTTCAGACCAGAACAAAGGTCAGATTGTAGGAGATTAGGGATGAAGAAGAGCAGTGCAGTGTGTCAAGAATGTGAGAGAGCCTTGTCAATAAGTGCAGAGACGGTATACCCACCAGCCATGACCCTGCAGAGGGTGGGGAGCTGACTGAAGCTCCACAGCTGGCTGAAGGCACCTTATAAAAGAGCAGTGGCCATCAGCAACTCCATTCATTTTGTTTTTTTTTCACTCCTGACCTTCTTGGAGACTCTATATCTTCCTGAACTGCAGATATCTCATAAGGTAGAATATCTAACTTGTAGGAAGCCATGGGGCAAAGAGGTCATTTGAGAAAGTACCAGAGTGAGGGAGAGCCTCTAGTTTGTTATGTCCAGAACGTAAACTGAGAGCCTTACCCATGCCATTACTGACTTTCCTGATCCATGCTACCCATTTACCTGCTGCCCCCAGCTGACATCAATGGTTTAGGCCAGTGGTTCTTAAGATTCATGGCCCCTGTGGCACTTTGCTTAGTGTGGATATGGGCAATGGGACCTGGTGAAGAGGAAAGAAGGGAGTTTCTATAGGGTGTACTGTATGAACACAAGCTTCAGAGGCTGTGGCGAGACTGTATTCTCCTGCAAATGAAATCAGGAGAAAAATAAAAACCTCACTTTTCTGTAGAAGACTCAGGGTCTGGAGAGATGATTTAGCAGTTAAAGGCATTTGCTGCTCTTTCAGAGGACCTGAGTTTGGTTCCCAGAATCCACAAGTGTCTCACAACCACCTGGAACTGCAGCCCGAGGCTAACACCCTCCTGTGGCTTCTGATAGTATGCACACACATGTACACATACACATACATGCACATAAATAAAAACAGAAAATTAGAAGACTCACACAGCCACCATGGTACCAACTGCCTGGGCTACTGACAAATGTGAATCCCCTGGGTTCAGATTACACTTCTTCTCCTTCGATCTCAGTCAGGGACCGAGACGTGCAGCAACTATGGAATATTGGTAGATAATTATCTACCTGGCCGAACTGCCTCTTCCATGTTCTTATCTTTTTCAAATCTGGGTCACATTAGGGATGTGGAGAATACAAAGATGGAGGAATGGAGGAGATGGTAGGAGCTTACAGAAACTGACTCCACATTTACCTCTTGTCAGAGCCCCCAGAGCCGTTCTCTCCCAAGAGGAAGCAGCAGGAGCTGGGATCTGAACACATGTCCCTTCCACTCCTGCACGCACTCTCCATTTCTTTTATTATAAGGCCTGCTGCTCCTGCTGTGTTCCCGAGGGCACTTCAGCGATGCTCCCATCTTGACCCTTTGCTACAGTCTGACAATATTTTCCTGTCCTGCAGTTACATGGGGCTTTGGAGATGCATTTCTGTCCTGATGTTGCTACATGGTCACCCAGTGGGCAGCAAAGCGAAAACTCCAACACCTGAGTGCAGAGACCTAGGGATCTGGCTACATGCTCTGCTTCCAGCAACATGGAAAAGGAAGTCAGAGGACCAAGATCCCTGGTGCTACACAGTAGCTTCTAGACATGATAGTGTGCTCACTCCCCTTTGATGAAAAGCTACAGGCCAGCAACTGCCACAGAGAAAGGGAGAATGGCTCAGGCTAGTCCTTCTGATAAGAGGCAACATGGGCCCCCTTACTGGCAAGGCCCCCGAGAGACAAGCCTGCTGATAAGCTTCCCAATTGCCAGTATCAGTCACATATACATATGAACAAATCAATGGACTTAGTAAGCTGCGTGTGTGTGTGTGTGTGTGTGTGTGTGTGAGTGTGTAACAATAATTATAAAAGAAGAAGTCAGGAATTGGACAGTGAGCAGTGGAGACACAGGAAAATGAGAGCGGGTAGAGAGAACAGGGAAAACAATGTTAAATAAATACAGTGTTCATGTAAGATATTCTTAAAAAAGTTAAAAGAAAATTAATTTTCATCGTTTGAACAAGAATGTCTCTTCCACATTGTCTTTGCATAGCAGAAAAGCAACTTAGCGCAAATTTAAAAGTACAAAGTGGTCCAGAGCCAGTGAGAGAGTACAGGCCAAGGGCAATATTTGAAACGGCTTCTAGCTGCTGCCTTGGTGATGAAGCTATGGACCCAAATCGCACTGGAAAGGGTTCTGAAAAAAAAAAAAATTCTACATGATTTCAAACCCAGGAGAGGTTGGGCCTGAGGCCATGGGCATACTTCTTTCTAAACTGTGCCAACCCTCCAGTCCTGTGTACTGTCTGAAGATAATTTGGATGTATCTTCTGAGATCTTGAAAAGAGAATCGCCTAGCAGAGACATGCACACAAAGTACATGGATGCCTTTCACTCCCTAGTTACATGTGACAGTTGTAAGAACAATCTGAAAAGGCTTTGGGAAAAGTTTATATATATTACACCATAATTTATTTTTTCTCCTAGATGATTTGTTAAATAGTTAATGCTTTAGGGAGTATACAGAAAACACAACCGATGCTAGGTTCAAGGGATAGTGGGGCAGGAGGGTGTCCTAGCTACAATAACAGTATATCTGACAGCTATGACAGGAAGAATTCTAGAGGCAATTTTCTTCTGCACTCTTCTTTGGTAGTCCTTTTGTGCGTCCTACTACCTTTAGGAGCCAAGACAGCGGTGGGTAAGCCCTCTGGGCAGGCTAGACAGATGGATAAGAGAACAGGCATTCTCTGGGGCTTTGGGGGAGTTTTCAGTTTTGTGGCAGAGGCAGGCACAGAAGGAAGGAGTTAGAGATGTAGCCTGTGTGCTGGAGTTTTAAGCTGAGGAAGCCAAAGCTGAAGGAAAGGAGCTCAAAGATCCACAGGCGAGCCCATGAAGAGCGCCGGCAGGGCGCCTTCCTGCACGTATTTTATTGAAAGAGCAATTCATCAGTAAGGACTTTCTGAAAAGCCTTATTAAAGAGGTATCTCCTTCTGTCCCATAAATTTTACTACCTGGAATTGGTCCCTGGAAGCAAATGTGCTGATTCGAAGAATACGCGAATAACTTGGTTTAATGTATAGTTTATCAAATTATTAGCGATGAGATCAAATTGCTGTGTGAGGAGGCTGTTGCTGAAGTAGGACTATTCACTCAGTGCACTGCTTTCCGTACTTCAGGGCTTACAAGGATTGATGAGGAATGAGTTACAATGTCCTCTCAGTGAGAAGAAGCAGCTTTTTATGATCCGGAAATCGATGCTCAATTTTATATCTAACACACGGCGTGTTTTATAAATAACCATAGTGGGATTGTATCTTCTTTTTCTCCCTGATCTGTTATTTACTCAGTTGGAGAAGAAAACAGTCACAGAGGTCACTAAAACTAAGGGTGATGAATGGTTTTACTTGCTTCCCAGGCACTTGGATTTCATCTTTTAAGAACTCTCTGCTTACCCCATTTTTAATTGGCTTATTTGTTTTCTTGATGTGTAGTTCTTTAGTTCTTTGTATATTCTAGGTACTAACCCTCAACCAGATGTATAATCAGTAAAGCTCTTTGCCCGTGCTGCTTGGCTATGTCTTTGATTTAATGTCTGTGTCTTTTGCTGTTATGAAGATTTTTAGTTTCTCAAGGTCCCATTTATGAACTGCTGGTAGTTGGTAGTGCTGTGCTATCAGGGCTTATTCAGAAAGTCTTTTCTCATGCCAGTATGCTCCTGTCTATTTCCCACTTTCTCCTTTTTCAGATTCAGTGACTGGTCTTATGTTGAAGTCTGATGCTTTTGGAGATGGTTTCTGTGCACGGTGATAAATATGGGTTTATTTTCATTCTTCTACACACACAACTTTTCAGTATGACCAGAACCATTTGTTGAAGATGTTGTCTTTTTTTCCAGTGTGTATTTTTGGCTTCTTTGTCAAAAATCAGATGTCTGTAGATTCATAAGATATGTTTGGGACTTCAATTCTATTCTATTCTAATTTGTCTGTTTATATGCCAATTTTGTGCTGTTGTTTTTTTATTATTATTACTATAGCTATAGCCATGTAATACCCTTTGGTATATGGAATGGTGACACCTCCATTGGTTCTTTTATTATTGAGGATTGTTTTGGATAGTCTCGGTCTTATAAAGGTTAAAATTGCTGTTTCTATTTCTGTGAAGAACTGTGTTGTCAAGATTCTGATGGAGATTGCATTGAGATTGTAGATTGCTGTTGGTAGGATGGTCATTTACACACATTAATCCTATGGATCCAAGAGCATGGGACTTCTCTCAAAGTCTTCTGATACATTCTTAAATTTATTTCTTTAGTGTCTTGAAGTATTTATTGTACTAGTAATTCACTTCCTTGGTTAGTTATCCAAAGACATTTGGGGGCTATTTGGAAAGGTTCTTCTCTCATTTCATCTGTGTTTAGGAAGGCTACTCATATTTTGATAGTTTTGTATCATGCTTACTTTCTGGAAGTATTTATTATTTTTAGGAGTTTTCTGGTAGAGACCTTAAGATATTTATGTATAAAATAATTGTCTGAGAATAAAGACACATTGTCTTCTTTCTTTCCCATTATTACCATCTTTGTAACCTTCAGTTTCCTTATTGCTAGAGAAAACTTCAAGTGCTATGTTGAATAGGACTGGAAAGAATGGGCATCCTTGTCTTTCCCTGATTTTGCTGGAAATGTCTTGAGTTCCTCTTTATTTTAGTTAATGTTGGCGTGGGATCACTGTAACTGGTCTAAATTTACTATGTATAGGTCTGTCCCTTGCATCCCTACTCTCTGTAGGACTGTTATCATGAAGATGTCTTGTATTATGTCAAAAGGATTTTCTGTATTTAATGGGATATCAGGTGGGTTTTTCCTTTTTGGTTATGGAGTAGATTATGTTTATTGATTTTTGTGTATGTTGAACCATCTCTGCATCTTTGGGATGAAGCCAACTTGTTGTTACAACTTTTTTATGTGATATTGAATTCTGTTTGCAAGTATTTTGTTTAGAAATTTTGGATCTAGGTTCATAAGGTATATTGGCATATAATTTCTTATTTGTTATGTGTTTTGAGTGATTTGTATATCAGAGTAATGGTGGTTTTAGAAAAACATTTGAAAATTTTCGTTTAGTTTTTATTTTGCAGAATAATTTAAGAAGTACTGGTGTTAGTGCTTTGAAAATCTAGTACAGTTCTTCTCTGAATCTATCTGGTTCTAGATATTTATTAAGTTGGAAGATTTGTTAATTATTGCTTCCATTTCACTGGGGGATGTGAGTCTGTTTAAATTGTTTATTTTATCTTGATTTATTTATCTTAATTTATTTATCTTAATTTATTTATCAATAAATCCTTGTCTTTTACATTTCATAGTTTGCTGGGGTACACATTTTTTTAAAAATACATCTTCATGATTCAGTTTTCTCACTGTCTCTTATCATATATCCCTTTTTCATCTCTAATTTTATTATGTTGAATCCTTTTTCTCTCTCAGGTTAATTTGGCTAAAAGTATCTCAGTATTGTTAATTTAAAAAAATAATCAACTCTTCATTTCACTGAGTCTTAGTACTTTGTTTTTATTGTTGTATTTCTATTTGCTTGTTTTAAGCCACAAGTTTGATTATTTCTTCCAGTATACTCTTTTCAGGTGTTATTTCTTCTTCTTTTTTTCTAGAGCTTGCGAGTTTATCAATTTTCATTTATCTGTTGAGACTTGCTTTGTGTGCTAATCTGTGGTAAATTTTGGAGGAAGGTTCATGAGATGCTAAGAGAAAAATATCTTCTTTAGCATTTGGGTGGAATGTTCAGTAAACCTCTGTTGGGTCCATTTGATTTATGACATTTAACTTCCGTGTTTCTATATTTAGTTTTTATCTAAATGATCTGTACATTGGTGCAGTAGGGTATTAAAGTTGCCCACTATCATTGTGTGATATTAATATCTTATATTAGCTGCACCTATATTTCTTTTATGAACTTGGGGTACCCTTGTGTTTTGTTTATAAATGCTTAGAATTGCAATAATCTCTCATAGGATTTTTCCTTTAATGAATATATAGTGTCCTTTCTTATATTTTTGATTAGTTTTGGTTTGAGGTCTATTTTTTTCCAATATTAAAACGGTTATACCTGCTTGCATCTTGGTTTCATTTGTTAATATCCCTTTCCATCATTTTACCCTGAGGTGATGCCTGTCTTCAGTGGAGGTTTCTTGAGAGTAACAAAAGTAAGGATCCTATTTTTCTAATCAAATCTGTTACTCTGTGTCATTTTTGGGGGTGGAGATAGAGACAATTAATATTAAGAGACATTAATAAGCAATGCTTATTATTTTTGGTATTTTGTGGATGTGATTTGCGGTCCCTCCATTTTCTTTCTATCTTTTTTTTTTTTTCCATAGGATCTCACTATGTAGCCCTGACTGGCTTGGGGCTCACTATGTAGATAAGGCTGGTGCTGAACTCACAGAGATCTCCCTGCCTATCCTTCAAGAGTATGGCATTAAAGGTCATTGACTGGGACAATTCGGGACTTCTGTCAGGTTCACCAAATCTTCACATTCAGTTTCATCCCTCCATTTTCTTAATTGTTCATGCATCATTTATTCCTTGTGTCCTGTTCAGTATAGTTAACCTTCTTTTCAGACTGAATTTCACCGTCTAGTGCCTTCGGTATAGACCTTGAATAATGGGCGGAAGTTATTAAAATTATTTTTATCATAAATATGTTTTTCTCTCCCTTGATTGTGACTGATAGTTTTGCTGGGTATAGTAGTTTGGGCTAGCATCTGTGCTGTCTTAGAGTTCATAGGACAGCTGTCTAGGCACTTTTGGCTTTCAGAGTCTCCATTGAGAAGTAAGGTGTTATTCTAATGCATCTGCCTTTATATGTGACTTAGTCTTTTTCCTTGTAGCTTTTAATAGTCTTTTCATGTTCTTTTTCAGTTATTATGTGTCATGGCAATTTTTTTCTTGCCCTGTCTATTTGATGTTTGGTATGCCTCTTAAACCTTTATAGGCATCTCTTTTTTAGATTTATGAAATTTCCTTCTTTGATTTTATTAGGAATATTTTCTGTGCCTTTGTCCTGGGTTTATTCTTCATCCATTGTACTTATTATTTCTAGGTTTGGTCTTTTTGTAGTGTCCCAGACTTCTAAGAATTAAAAAAAAAAAACACTTATTATTTTCTTGATCTACCAATTTTTTTCTGTCATCAAGGCATAAAATTCTCTCCTCCATGTCTCTCAATCTGTTGTTGAGGTTAACCTCTGAGCTTTTTGTTTGACTTACACAGTTTTTCTAGTTTGGGCTTTACACTTGTATTTTCTTTAGTGATTCTGTTTTGTTAAATTCTACTACATATTATGAATAGTTCTCCTTATTTATTTCAACTGTTTGTGTTTTCATAGTCTTCACTGAGGACTTTGGAGAATATGGAGATATTGAATATGTTCATAATTGCTATTTTAATGTCCCTTTCTTGTTCTTCAATTAAGTTAGCTATCATGGATAACCTTACAATAAGAGTGCTGGCTCCTGGATTTTCAGATTTGTTCATATTTGTATTTTTACACTGGAATCTAGGCAGCTGGGGTTAGAACATTAGTGGTAGGACATTTTACACATTGGTGTAGATATGTATTTTCACATTTTTGGGGTAGGTGTTGGGTCCTTGTTTGCTATTTTCCCAGTCTGACGTGTTGTGGACCAGAGGAATAGTGCTTGGATTTTAGCCTTTGGATCACTCTGAGTTTCAGGGTTCGGTCTCTAGTCCCAGATCTCTGGAGTTCTTTTTAGTACAGATTAGAATCTGGCTCTACAGAGGGTTGCAAAGGAGTACCCCAGATCCAGCCACAAACAGCAGAGAATCCAGAGGGAATAGAGATGGGATGAGAATATAGGGTAAGATGTGCAGGAGCTCTTAGGCCCAAGGTTACCTTAGGAAGAACTAAGTGGATGAAGGAGAGGAGAACATCATTGGTCCACCTTGGTTCCAGTCAAGCAAGACTGTGCAGTCCTTGTTAGAAAACAGCTCTGAGAGTCAGTGGGAGTCACAAAGAAATGGAGGTGGGCGAGGAGGGAGTGCTAAGGAAGGCAGTAAGGAAGAACAAAAAGACAAAGAGTCCACACCACCAGGGGATGGAGGTATCCTCTGCTTTCTTTTTTGAAACCCTTTAATGGATTTTTTCCAGTTTGGTAAACTTCCTTTTAATAAATTCATAAACTTTTCCTGCAAGTCTGTTGTAACTAAAAGCCACTGTTTGAAGTGTATCTAGTTATTGACTTATATGGAAGATACTTAATGATGATCAAGATGGTTACAGTACTTGCTGTCAAGGGGCATTACATCCAGCTGGTGTCTTTGTGAATATTAAAATTTCATGAAAAGTGGAGAGGGAAAATGCAGGTGGTCATTGATTTTAATCAATTTAGCTGTCATTATTAATAATGAAAAGATACACTTTCAATTAATTCTCTCAAATCTGTTTTTTCTACACTGGTTTTGTAACAAAACATACCTGCCTGAATATTGATAACTAACTTCCTGGTGATTGGATGAGACATGAATCATCCCCTTCTAGTTAGATGAGGCATGGACTAGCTCTTCTGGTCAAGTGAGGCACAAAATAGCCTTCCTAGTCACGCATAGAAAGGCTAGCCCTTCTGATCAGAGGCAGCATATGCTAGCCTTACTGCTAAGGCCAAAGATATAAAAGCTAGACCTTTTTGTCAGAATAGATACAGTCTATTCTGGTCAACTTCAGTATGGGCCAACCCTACAGCTAAGGAAGGTGCAGGCTATTCCTCTTGCGCAGATTAGGTACATCCTAGCCTCTGTTCAGAAGAGATATAGGCTAGCCTTCATGGTTATCTATGGTGTGGGCTAGTCCTCCTGGCCAGCCACTGTATGCATGCCCTATGGGTAGCTGCTGGCCCCTCCTGCTCTCACTGACCCCATTAGTTCCTGGCAGATTCTTGACAAGCAGTGAACACATGGTGTTCACCTTTGAGAGGATGTTTGCTAGGATGTACATTTTAAAAATCCTGCTGTAGTTTTGTTAGATTAGCAGTTAGAGGGATTATAATGCTGTGAACCAAGCTTTGGATAAACTTCGCTTCTGAGTTATACCGATATCTGCTGTGCTGACTCTGCTTATTCATTAATAAGAAAATTACAGCCAGAATGACAGGAAGGGGGCAGTGGCTGCCCTTGACATTTCTAGTTCCTGCAACAGGTGAAATATAAAAACGCAACTAACCCTTGCCCTCGGTAGATGTGAATCTCCAGAGTTACCAAGCTGCCTGTGGATATTCTGAGCTCCGTGGGCTTTCATGCATGTTTTCTCAGGCTGTTTTAAGTTCACACTTCATTCTCAAATGGAAACTTGGAGTTAGTCCCATTTGGAATTGTGTTTCTTAAATGAGCTGATGAGACAGGCCTTGAAGAATATTCTCCCTTGAAAGTTTGGTGTTGCTGCACCTCCAGCCTTCTGTCAGTATGCTCATGGCCTATGAGCCACCTGAAGTCAGGTTCAAAGATTCATTCAACCTTGCACACCTAGCATATTACACACCACTTGGAGCCATATGACATGACACTCATGAAATTAGAGCACCATTACCCTACTAGTTTGAAGAAAGTCATGAAGACAGCCTTGGAAGCTATCATTTTCTGATGTGGTACACAGAAAAAAAAAATAAAGGAGATGCATAGATAGAGGATATAATGAATGGATGATAAATAGGCAGATGGTAGATGTAGAGATGGGTTGTAGATTTATATAGATATGATAGCATAGCAAAAAGGACTGATGATAGATAGGTGAGTAAGTAGGTAAGTGTTAGGACATAGGTGGTAGAATAATAGGTAGATAGGTAATGAATTATAGACAGAAAATTGACATACACATAGATGACAGGTGGAAAATGATAGGTAAACAGACTGATAGATGATAGTTAGATGGTAGATAGATAAATAAATAATAGACATATGTCAATTACCTCTATGTTATCCACATGTATATGAATACTTACGTATATGCATATACAAGTATGTTTATCACAGGATGCACAATGTCAACACACACAGGTAATATAATTATAAATGGAGATAGTCTTGACACAGAAAAGATGCACATATATAGGCAGAAAAGGTACTAATCCTTTGATTGTTAAGACGAGGGTTAGGAAAGGGAAATTTGAGGCACCAGCATGGTAGCACCTATAACAATGTAAGTTATATTGCAATATAACAATATAAGTTATAAAATAAATTGTGTTATATTAAGTTTCTCACTCCACCTAAGACCCAGGTGAGTTGAGTACCTGCCTGAGGTCACTCAGTGGGAAGGGAATACCTGTGGTTATTCCAGGTTACTGGACTCCAGTATGTGTGTTTTGTGGGGGTGGAGAGGATGTCATGCCTGAAGATGTTCATAAATTCAGGAGAAAAGCATTTATCCTTAGGAGAGTACTTGCTGTCCTGTGGCTTCTGCCTGAAGCCTGTGTGTACCATGTATGACATAGGAACATGATTGTTGACTGGACCAGTTGGGAAGCAGTAATCAATGGCTGGAGACATATGGCTAGCATCCAAAGCTCTCATGCACCTAAATAAGGCTTAACTGCACCTGTAATGGCTGGATTGATGCTAGGACACAAAGGGGAGCTACAGATACGGAGACTGCATTTCCATATGACAAAAGTGTCAGGCCTTTCCACCTTAGGATGGAAATTATGCTGGACAGATGACATCCTTACTACCGTAGAACTTCCCCTTGCACGAGAGAGAATTGCTACTAGCTGATGGGATGAGATTTTGGTCCTTGACTCAAGACATATTTGTGAAAAAACATACCCCAAGGAATATGAATTCTTATAAGCACTGTCTAAGGGACAGGTGTCAGTGACTTGAAATCCAGAATTTAAAAATTCTGAATTTTCAAAGATCAGCCTGGGATATTAGTTGTACAAGTTGATTTCAGAAATATGCATTTGTAGATACTTTCTCTGAAACTGATTTACACATATAGCCAATAACTAAGTTTGTAACATCAACTATCACGGGAAGGGAAGGTACTTTTTCCTCTGGGAAACCTTTGGCTCATGTCTTTGAAGATAGTGAATCAAGTGCTATGACCGTGCGTGGCCAGAATTAAAAAATAGATATTAAAGGTGTGGATTTTCTAAGGTACTGACTTGATTGGGGTTCAGGCTGTGACAATATTTATTCCTACAGTGATGTAGGCCCCGGATGGAAATGCAGGGGAGGGTATTCTGGGCCATATACTCTCCAAGGAGTAGAGGTGAAGCATGTCATCGAGCACAGCCATTTCATACCTGGGCTTCTGTATCATTTTGAAAAAGGCTTGAAGAAATTCACATAGAGAAATGACATATGGCCGTTGTGTCTGTCCCATCTTTCTCAATGCTTAAAGAAGAAGACCAACTACTTCCAAGGTTTAAGTTTTAAGCCATTTCTTGGCAGTTTTCCTTTGGCTTTAGATGGTAGGCTTGTCTTCACTCTCCTAAAAAAAAAATTCTTTATGCTTGACCTATCTCATGATTTCCAAGTAATGCAGATGCTGGTGTTTTGAGCAGTTTTATTATCTTCTTCCAAATCTTTGGCTAACCTAGACTCTTCTCTCATTTTGCACAAGGAAATGGTCCCTGAGAAGAACCAATCTACTCTCCATCATCTGCATTCTCTGTCAACCCTTTGGGATCCTTAGGTACTCTGGTTGTAATGGGAACATGATGCCTGGTCTTTCCTCCTCATGTTACTGCCTAGGGATCAGGACAAGGATGGGTGGGAAGCTATTCAATGTGAGACAATGACAGTCACAGGTGTCACCGATATTCAGTAGCTTACAGTAGAAGGAATAGGCAAAGCAAACATTTAGAAATGATCATTGAGATATGCAGTTTGTATGAGCCCTATAAAGGAGTGTGGACCCAAGATGCCAGTGGTGTGCTCATCAGAATCATAGCTCACATAGCATATGTCTACACCTTCTATAGCGTGAAATATCCAACTCCACATATCCATTGAATAGTACAGAATGGGTGCTGAAAGACTTTGAGCACAGGGGTGGGTGGCTCAGTCTACTGAAGGGAAGACAGGAAAGGCCCTGCTTAGAATGTGCAATCTAAGAAGGATTTAAAGAGAGAAAGCATGGACAGCACAGACAGCTGCATGCAGGCTTATGGAAGGACCAGAATCCTGGGAACAGACTGCAAACTTTGTGAGAGAGAAGGTGGGATGTTTAGGATAAGGAGACTAGGTCATGGGGGTCTTCAGCTCTTTTTTTTTTTAATTAAATTTTTATTTTTTTACATTAATTACATTTTATTCACTTTGTATCCCCTTTGTAGTTCTCTCCCTCTCCCCTCCCAATCACACCTTCCCTCCCTCTTCCCCACCTGTGCCCCTCCCCTAGTCCACTGATAGGGGAGGTCTTCTTCCCCTTCCATCTGACCCTAGTTTATCAGGTCTCATCAGGACTGGCTGCAATGTCCTCCTCTGTGTCCTGACAAGGCTGCTCCCCCAACAGGGGGCAGTGAGTCAAAGAGCCAGCCACTTAGTTCATGTCAGAGACAGTACCTGTCCCCCTTACTAGGGAACTCACTTGGAGACTGAGCTGCCATGGGCTACATCTGAGCAGGGGTTATAGGTTATATCCACGAATGGTCCTTGGTTGAAGTATCAGTCTCAGAAAAGACCCCCGTGTCCAAACTTTTTGCATCTGTTGCTCTCCTTGTGGAGCTCCTGTCCTCTCCAGGTCTTACTAACTCCCCCTTTTTTCATATGATTCTCGGCACTCTGCCCAAAGTTTGGTTATGAGTGTCAGCAGCTGCTTTGATACACTGCTGAGTAGAGTCTTTCAGAGGCCCTCTGTGGTAGGTTCATGTCCTGTTTCGTGTTTTATCCTTCTTCCAATGTCCATCCCATTTGTTTTTCTGAGTGAGGATTGATCATCTTACCCAGGGCCCTCCTTCTTGTTTAGCTTCTTTAGGTGCACAGATTTTATTATGTTTATCCTATACTTTTGGTCTAGTATCCACTTATAAGTAAGTTTATACCGTGTGTGTTTTTCTGCTTCTGGGATACCTCACTCAGGATGACCTTTTCTAGATCCCACCATTTGCCTGCAAATTTCATGATTTACTTGTTTTTAATTGCTGAGTAGTATTCCATTGGGTAAATGTACCATAATTTCTGTATCTACTGAGGGGCATCTGGGTTGTTTCCAGATTCTGGATATTATGAATAAAGCTGCTATGAATATGGTTGAGCAAATGTCCTTGTTGTATACTTGAGCATATTTTGGATACATGCCTAGGAGTGGAATACCTGTATCTTGAGGAAGCACTATTCCTAATTGTCTGAGAAAGCACCAGATTGCTTTCCAAAGTGGTTGTACAAGTTCATATTTCCACCAGCAATGAAGGAGTGTTCTCCTTTCTCCACATACTCTCTAACATGTATTGTCACTTGAGTTTTTGATATTAGCCATTTTGATGGATGTAAGGTGAAATCAAGCACCTTCAGCAAAGTAGCTGGATAAAAAATTAACTCAAAAAAATTATAAGTCCTCCCATATACCAATGACAAAAGTGCGGAGAAAGAAATTAGGGAAACAACACCCTTCACAATAGACACTAATAACATAAAGTTCCTTGGTATGACTCCAACCAAGCAAGTGAAAGACCTGTTTGAAAAAAAAAAAAAAAACTTCCAATTTCTGAAGAAAGAAACTGAAGAAGATATCAGAAGATGGAAAGATTTTCCAGGCTCATGGATCAGTAGGATTAACATAGTGAAAATGGCCATCCTTCCAAAAGCAAGCTACAGATTCAATGCAATTCCCATCAAAATAGCAACACAATTCTTTACATACCATGAAAGAAAATTTCTCAACTTCATATGGAAAAACAAAAAAACCCAGAATTGCCAAAATGATCCTGTACAACAAATCGTCAGGAGGTATCTCCATCCGTGATCTCAAGCTGTAATACAGAGCAATAGCAATAAAAACTGCATGGTACTGGCATAGAAACCAACTGGCAGGCCAATGGAATCGACTAGAAGACCCAGAAATAAATCCACACACCTACAGATAACTTGATTTTTGACAAAGAAGTCAAAACTATATAATGGAAAAAAGACAGCATCTTCAACAAATGGTGCTGGTTTAACTAAATATTTATATGTAGAAAAATGCAAATAGATCCATACCTATCACCCTGCACAAAATAAAAGTCAAAGTGGATCAAAGACCTCAACATAAAACCAGACACACTAAACCTGTTAGAAGAAAAACTGGGGAAGAACCTTGAACTCATTGGCACAGGAGACAACTTCCTGAACAGAGCACAAACAGCACAGGCTCTAAGATCAACAATCAATAAATGGGACTTCATGAAACTGAAAAGCTTCTGTAAAGCAAAGGGCACTGTTGTCAGAACAAAATGATAGCCTATAGACTGGGAAAAGACCTTCACCAACTCTCTGGCAGAGGGCTAATATGCAGACTATATAAAGAACCCAAGAAGTTAAAAAACAACAAATCAAGTAATCCAATTAAAAAATGGGGTACAGAGATAAGCAGAGAATTCTCTGTAGAGGAATATAGAATGGGCAGAGAAACACTTAAAGAAATGCTCACTGTCCTTAGCCGTCAGGGAGATGCAGGTCTTCAACTCTTAATGTAAAATCTGGCCCTCTTCTTCAAGTAATTCAGAGTCATGGAGATCTTTGTCTTTTTTTCTTTTTCTTTTTAGAAAAAGAAAGTGTGATTCAGTGTGAACTTTACTATGCCTCTCACCTTGGCAATGACTCTCTGAGAGAGTTGCTTCCCAGTCCATCCGCTTACCCCACATACAGCTCTGAAATCACACCCCATGAGATTCTTCCTTCAGGGACAGTGTGTGGACACAAAACAGTCTGCAGACTTGCTGGTGTCAAATCCTAGGGGTGTTCAGGCTTTCATGTCACCCTTAACATGACAACCTGGAGCCCTGACTTCCCTAGCTGTGTGTTCAGCACCTATGTTCTTTTTTTCCGGATGCATATAGCTACACAGTCCAAAGAGGAACTTTGCAGCAGCAGCAGGCTGAGGAAGATGGCTGGAATGAAAGATAAGAGAGATGGTGACGACACATGCTTAACTATGATCAACTTGAAGACCCTCACCACTAAGTCTACAGGGGTGGTGATGGGTGGTGTAGGGATATTTGTAAGTTGGGTGTTACCGACTGCTTCTGCACCCTCTCTTGGCTCTCAGGAATCAGATTTGCTTTGGTGCACTAAAAATACACACTCGGATGCTAAATGAATGCAGAAACCCTGTGGTGTTTGGGGCGTTTAGCCTCCATATCTAACAAATTGCTTCCTGTCAACTATGGACAGATACAAGGGGAGTAGACCAGAGACCTTCTGTGGGATGGGTAAATTCCAATCTGCTTGTACTTTCACCTCATGATGACTATCCTGACAGAATATATGGACTTTTCCACTTCCTCTGTTCTCTTTTCTATTGACCACATTCTGAGTGTATGGCACATATCTAGCCTTTAGGTAGCTCCAGGAGACAGCAAGGTTCGCAGCAGGGCTGCAGGCTCACAGGAAGTCAGTCAGTAAACCACGCTCTCACTTAGGACATGTCCCCCCCCAAAAAAAAAACCCCAACTTGTTATGAAAACACATAACCTAGGAGCGATATAACCTGGGAGGAGAGAGCAGGCTTCTCATAGCATGAGATATGGTGGGTGAGGGGCGGGGTTCTTAGGAAAATGCAGAAGAGGGCATCCTGCACATGGGTCTGCTTGTGTCCAGGCAACTCAGGGAAGAGTCTCCCATAGGAGTTCCTGAAGGAAAGACTTCTCTTCAACACTGATTTTTGTATTATTCTTTTTGATCATGTTTGTCTCAGCAAGCAATATGTGCACACATAAGTAGTTTTGCATTAAATCGCCACAATATTGATAAATTGGGTATGATATGCATGTATGCATGCCTACCTATATGTGTGTGACATATATATACACAACACATACATACATACATACATACATGTACACACATATGTACTCAGCATATATATATATATATATATATATATATGTATATATACATATTCAGACAGCTCTTTTTTACACCAGTGCAAGGTGAATGGTCCCTTTTCATTACCCTCTTAACTGTCCTATAAGTCCCAAGTTCCTAAGAATTTACTTGCAATTTGATTGACAACAAGTTAGAAATGTGGCATTTTGAAAGTTCCATGTGTGATCATTTTATCCTATTTAACTCTGGTAGAAGAGATCCATGAGCCCACACCATGAACCCTTTCCCATTGCATGCCTAAAAGAGCGCAGCAGACCTCCCCTATCAGTGGACTTGGGGAGGGGCATTCATGCAGAAAGGGGATGGGAGGGTGGGGTTGGGAGGGAAGGAGGGAGGGTCTTATGGGAGGATACAAAGTGAATAAAGTGTAATTAATAAAAATAAAAATAAAAAATAAAATAAAAAAAGAGCACAGCAGAAAACCCATAGGCTGCTCTCCCCAAATCCATAAGCAGTGCCTATGAACTAATAGGCCTCTTAAACTATTTAGTCTCCATAGACAGAAAAGACCTTTTGAAGCAAGTCCTGGTATTTCTAATAAGTTCTGGCTTCTTAATCATCATGAAAAGGTTTTAACTGCAGAGGGATCCCCACATAATCTCTATAATGATTTTCTAAAACTGTAAGAAGTCTGGCTCCTAGTCAGAGGTACCCAAACCGAGCAAAATTGAAAACCATTAGGGTTTCCAAATGCACTTTAGGAAATGAACTCAATATGTTGACTCTACATTTTTCAAGTTATATAAGTAAAACGTGAGTCACTGACCTGGGTCCATAGAACTTGAGTTCGATGTGTTCAGCCCTTTCCATCGTGCAAGAGACAGGATAAGCTGAGGAGACGCTGAGTGAGAAATAAGTAATAAGTGCCTTATAAATAGAATCCCAGAATTTATGGCAAAACTATTTGGAGAAAGTGGAACAAATTGGCCTGCTCTATTTTGGCTCAAAGCAGGCCATCTTAAACTCTGAGGTCCCACGAGTCCTACAGTTATTTTTACTTTTAACAGAATCAGAACCTTGTTGAGGACATTGAAGGAACACGATTTTTTTTCCAGTGCTTCAGGTGGCTTCGTTTGACATTCTTAAATGAAGCAAGTGATTCTCTCAGTTCACCAAAGGGATGCTTGTCTTACCAGTTCCTTTTCTCACTGATATGATCAGATACCCTACAGAAGCAAATTAATAAAGGAAGGGTTTGTTGGTCTCTTTGTGGAGCTTCTGTCCCCTCCAGGTCTTTCTATCTCCCCTTCTTTCATAAGAGTCTCTGCACTCTGCCCAAAGTTTGGATATGAGTCTCAGCATCTGCTTTGATACCCTGCTGGGCAGAGTCTTTCAGAGGCTCTCCGTGGTTGGCTAACAGAACCTAAAAATCTGGGTCCAGGGGTCTTTGCAAAGACCTATGTTCGAACCAAGGACCATACATGGAGATATCCTAGATCCCTTTTTCAGATGTAGCCCATGGCAGTTCAGCCTCAAAGTGGATTCCTTCCTAAGGGTAGCAGGGGCTGTCTTTGGCATAAACTCAGTGACTGGCTCTTTGATCACCTACCCCTATGG
The DNA here is from genome assembly GCF_907164565.1 of Psammomys obesus. Lineage (NCBI taxonomy): Eukaryota > Metazoa > Chordata > Mammalia > Rodentia > Muridae > Psammomys > Psammomys obesus. The sequence goes on from NW_026590699.1 coordinate 2,447,650, forward strand.
GGAGTGTAGCTGTACCAGGCCACAAGGAAGACAAGGCAGCCAGTCCTGATAAGACCTGATAGGCTAGGGTCAAATGGAAGGGGAGGAGGACCTCCCCTATCAGTGGACTGCAGGAGGGGCATGGGAGGAGAAGAAGGAGGGTGGGTAGGAGGAGATGAGGGAAGGGTCTACAGCTGGGATACAATGTCAATAAATTGTAATAATCAAAAAATAAATAAAAACCCGTCCTTCTTTTATTTATTTTTTTTCAAAAAAAATTTTTTGAGGGTATGGTCCATCACGACAGGCAAGGCCTGGCAGCAGGAGGATGAGGCAGCCAACCACATTGCTTCTGAAGTCAGGAAGCAGAGAGAGGAGCTCTGGTGCCCAGCCCCTTTGTATTCAGTCTGGGACCCCAGGCCTGGATGGAGCTGCACAGAGTTAGGATGGGTCTTTTCATTCTCTCTTTCTGCTCTTGACTGTGGACGTGAGGCAACCAGCTTCCCCAATCTCCTTCCTTCATCTCTTTGTGGTAATGGACTATAATCTGGAATTGTGAACTAAAAACAAACAATCAAACAAAAGTTACTGCTTTTAAGTTGCTTTTTGTGAGATACTTCATCATGGCATCAGCCATGAAACTAGAACACACGCCTTCTTTTGTTTTGTCATGAAGCCCTTTGCTGAGGTGCAGCTGACACAGAAAGCTTCATATGAAGAAATCCATGACACTGCTGTCAGGGAGACTGAGGCAGGAGGATGGCAAATTTGATTTCAGCCCTGTCTACATAATGAAAGCATGTTTCCTAGGAAGAAAAGCTGCATATTTAACATGTAGAATTAGATCATCAAACTGAACTCTTTGCAGGGACACCAATAAGTAAATCTCCATGGGTACCTGTATTTAGGCCCACCTCCCCCAAACATAGGCAAACACATACATACACTTAAAAAAAAATGAGCCTTTAAAAATAGATCAATCGGTCTTTCCTGGTTAGTAATCTTTATAGGTTTCAATTCATTTGTTTTTAATTTGTGTGTATGTGTGTGAGTTTGCATGAGCTGATGGAAGTGTGTGAGCCCAGGAGCCAGGAAAGGGCATTGGATTCCCTAGCACTAGACCTACAAGTGCTTATGAGCTGCCAGTACTGGAAACTGAGCTTTGATCTTTCGCAAGAACAATGAGTACCTTAATCACTGAGCCACCTTTCCAGTGGTCTCAAAGTAATTGTATACATTGTCCCTGTTAGTCAAAGACAGCAGTCAACAATCTTTTGCCTGTGAGCTCAATCTGACCCAGGAACTCATAATAGGTTTCATATTGTAAAATAAATTATATGAAATTTAGAAGTCAGAATTCATACACACACTTCTCTGTTGTTGAATCAACATGAAGCACTCTATGGCTGTTTTTCATGATAACAAAATTAATAGTTGTAATGAGACTAAAAAATGCCATATAACCTTTACAGACATACTTGTTGACTGATACTAACCTGCCCTTTTTGTGATTATAGAAGGTATTTGTTCAAGAGTGCTATAAATGTTGGCATGCAATTGAAGTGCAATTCCACCTTGTTGTGGGAATTAGAATCATTTTAATAACATGTTTTAAAACAGAAGCAAAATAGGCTTCTATTTCCATTATATCAAGCTCAACAGGTAAAAGAAGGTGAGCTGGACGGATTCTGAGCTTTCAATCAACCTTTCCTATTTCCTTTGGGTATTCTCAGTGTTACTGGAGGTATGTGGATGCTAGGGCTTCTAAGATAACCTCTCCTGGGCAAAGGAAGAGGAAATAAATCCTGTTTGGGAATCAGTCCTGTCAAGATGCCTAAACTGTAGTTTAGAAATCCAAGTGGAGGTGGAAGAGTATTTAAATCAGTGACATAAACATTTATGATTGGGTGCAATCATGTTGGAACTTTTTAACTCTAAGTCCATCCTGCAATTTTTGAAGTTTGCCATTGCCGTTGAGCATATGACATAGCGGACATGACCTCAGGTGTCCCCCAAACTGCTTTTCCCCAGGGAATAGATAAATGAGGAGATATCTCATTTAGACAAACCTTGGCTTCCCCTTGTTTGGAGACAAAGTACTTAATTTTACCACATAGCTAGAATACTACAGATGACTTTTGGAACAATGTATCTAAACCTTCACACACCAGTGACACCAATCAGCATCATTTCAAAACTAGATTTGGCAACCAGAATGCAAAACAATTACACAGTGCACAGCCACAGTTCATCCCAGAACCAGCAAAAACACTTTAGGTCCAGGTTCCCCTGATTTGCATTTGTATTGACTCTGTATCCATAGCTTCAGTCAACCACAGATCAAAACATGTTTTCAATTGTGTCTCCACTGAATATTTAAGAACATTTTCTTCATTGTTTTCCCCTCAACAATTCAGCAGGACTCCTGTCATCTTAACTTTTAGATTATAAGCTATCCAAAAAAACCATGCCCAGAGGTTATACACAGATATTATCCATAGATGTGAGGGCCTGGAGCCTGTGAGTTCTGAGCCTTGTTGGGTGGGAACCCATTGGGGCTACTGAGGAAACACTATGGTTTATAGATGGTGAAATTAGCTTACAAATCATGACCTAACTCTGGTTCTTTGTAAGGCCTCAGCAGCATATAGAGGTATGTCTGAGGTTCTGGCGTAGAGTGAGGTTGTGCCCCAGCATTGCTGATTACATCAGCAGTCCCTCTGATTCTTAGGGTCTTTACAACATGAACATTGTTTCCTCCTTGCAAGTCAAACCACATTTCAGCAGTGAGCAGTAGAATACTGCTGAACTAAGTACCAGAGAGCAGAGAGGTTGTAAACAGCTCTGAGAGACTGCGCATATCAGTCTTTTAAGAGATGAATACACTCCTTCAGTAAATTCTCATTTCATTCTATTTCAAGTATCTTTGACACTCATCACTTTCATAAATGCTGTTCTTCCTGGCTGTGGTGGAAAAGAGTCCCTAGGGTGACTCCTACAGGCGAGCTGTGGGAAAGTAATCTACTTTCAAACATGATAAGCTGCAAGCTACTTCTGCTATATAATCTTAGTCCCTTCTTCTATTTATGATTTTTTTATTATCGAGGTCCTGAGAGAAGGATTTGAGAGATCAGATCACATCTTCTCTTGCATCCATCATGGATGCAGATGAGAAATGTCAAATCCTTCTCACTACTTTCATTCTGTCATTCCAGAATAGAGTGGTCTAGTTTTGCCCAAATCATTTTATGATGCAAGGGCATGTCACAACCAGCCTCTACTTCAAGTGTCTCAGGAGGCCATCAGTGATCCAACTTTAAAGCAGTGTGGTGGTGCCAAGGGGCATTTCATCTGTTGGTTTCAAAGGAGATTTTCCTCCTCTTTTTCTTCTTCAGGCTCACGGGCATGAACCTCCCATCTCCTGTGATCAGCAGCAAGAACTGGCTCCGTCTCCACTTCACATCTGACAGCAACCATCGGCGCAAGGGGTTCAATGCTCAGTTCCAAGGTAAGAAGGCACCAACTCAAAAAATTCAAAATCAATAAATAGATGAATAGATGGCATGTGACCTTCTGGTCCTTCTCCACCCTGACACTCTGAGACATTACTGAAGAAAGAAAAAGAAACTTGTTTGAAAATGTCCCCATTTACACACAGGCAATCAATTTTGGAAGCCATGTAGGAACTAAAGGCCAGCAATGGTTACTGATCTTTAGGCCTCTGACATTCTGCAGCAATAACTGGTTTTACTGAGGAGTGACAAAACTGGTTTCACTGAGGAGTGACAAAGGATTAGTTAACAAATTTACATTAGCATTCATTGTACTTACCTTTCACATGACATTCATGGGAGTTTACATGTTATTTACATGCTCAAAATGGGCGAGTGCACAGGTTGTACTTAAAAATTCAAATGAATCTTGACACACATTTAGTCCTAAAACACCCTTCTACTTGAAAAACACAACTACCAGATTTAGTAATTTACCTGTCATGAGCCTTGAAATGAAGATGTTATTATTTAGCCAAACACAGCTGTCTTCAGCAACACGGTTCTGAAATGTTCTTTCAGCATCTGATTCCTACCCTTTGTGCCTGCATCCTGAGACTTTCTCATCATTGGTAATCCTTGTTGATACTGCAAAAGGATTCCATTGATACGTAGCTGACAGAAAAAATATTTTACTTACAAATAAAAATAACATATTCTAAGTTCTGGATTGTGGAGGAACTCACAGGGTCCCGCCCCTTCCCAGCTGAACTGTTGGTTCCCGACAGATGCTGGGAGAGGTGATGTCACTCCGTGTTCACTTGTGTGCCCCCTGGTGAGTTCACCAAGCTCCAGGGGAGAGTCTCTCCCCCGTGGTCTCATACAGCCTCGGTTCATCTCGAAGTCACACACATAAACAAAAAGCTGTGAGTGTAAGTACGTGTAGGTGGACTTGGGGAGGGCAACCAAAGCAAGAGAGGAGCGATGAAAATGAATTTTATAAGTGTATGGATGTATCAGAGAAGGAATTCGATAATTAAAAAAAAATAAAAACAAAAACACCCCAGATGGACTCTCTGTGTTTCCATCATATGTGAACTTGAGAAGATGGCTCCCAGCAAGGCTGTGTTCCCTCAGTTTGCAGAGCACTGGAAGTCACACATATATTACTGTGTTGCTGCTCTTCAGTCAAGTAGAATAAGTTTATTTGTAGAAAATAAAATCTGAATGGTGCTGAGTTGAGCATGCAGCTGGGGCTCATTGCTGGCTCTCCAGGCCTTGGGCAAGGTGCAGGTACAGAAGTCACCTGACCTAGAATCTAGAGTTATCTTTCACTGGTCTGGGTCCTCACGGGGGTCATGGGCCATCTCACTGCTTTTCCTCATAGTGTTATAAATTTCCGTCTTTATCCTCAGGCTGTAGTTTACCATCCTGGACTTTTACAGCACAAACATCCTATGGTCCCACTTACCTTGGGTCATAGGCAAAGCCAAAAACTTTATTGTAACCATAGCTATCTCCGCTGTATTGTGTTTAAGGCTGTTTATCTTCTCGCATTTGCTGTGATGGAGTAAGTGTGGGAATGTCCCGGTGGCAGGCAGGGACCTTGTCACATGAACACAGAGCTGACAGAGTGAAGAAGAGGACACTAGGTCTTGTGGGAAAATCTCTGCAGCGTCTGTGTGCTTATCCGCGTCAGTGGAGGGAACTGACTCTGACTTAAAGTGACCTCACTTGGTCCTTAGGGCTTTCCCAGGCTGCTCACAAAGTGGGATGGTTTCCAGCCTGGAAAGCGCTGAAGAACCTTTTTTTTTCTTTTTTATTTTTATTAATTACACTTTATTCACTTTGTATACCCCCATAAGCCCCTCCCTCCTCCTTTTCCAGTCCCACCCTGCCTCCCCCTTCTTCACTCATGCCCCTCCCCAAGTCCACTGATAGGGGAGGACCTCCTCTCCTTCCTTCTTAAAGCTTTGGATATTTTCTCAACAGTGGGAAGTGTTTTGAGTATCATCCCTCAAACCTCATTATTTGTCTTTGTAATAGGAAGGAATGTGGAAAATATAATATATGGCCTAAAAATGGCCCAGAATAGATGACATAAGAAATACCCTAATTGGAGGAAAATGAAATACATACAATTTTAACATTGTAAAAATGTAAGCTACAGTTCTGAAATTTCCAAATATATAGAGCATAAAGTACTCCTAAATAACGATTGCATATAATTGAAGTCTGACTAAATATAGTTAAAACAAATATTTCATTTGAATGATATAAAATTAAATTATAAGGGTGAACCATATACACTTGAATTATTTGTATGTGTATATACAAAGAGACAGAGAGGGAAAGGAAAGGTGAGGAAATGGGAAGAGAGATAGGGAGTGAGAAAGAAAGAATGTGAGAAGAAGGAGGAGAAGGAGGAGGAGAAGGAAGAGGAAGAGAGGGAGGAGGAGGAAATGAGGAAAATTTGTACCAGCATCTAAAAGAGTCTTTAAGCAATGCCAAAGTACCAGGCCACATAGCCCTGGCTGACCAACTGTATATGGAAACCCTTCAGCCTGTTCATGGGTTCAGTTCTGATGCTTTGTGGGTAAATGAAAGCACCTCCTTGTTCATCAGCTCATAAGCTTTTTTAAATAAGTCATGTCCTCGGACCATCTACCAGCAGGTCCTCCACCAAGGGTGAATCCAGACACGATGTCACTCATCTTATAAGGGCATTGCCATCACCAATGACACCAGGGAATACTGAACTGGACCATGGCTAATGTAAGATATGCATAAAGGCCCGCATTTAATTTCCTGGCTCCAGCGGGTGAGCCCGTCGTCAGTGAAGGGAAACTGCAGGGAGAGACAGGTTGCTGGTTCCAGAATAAACCCAAGAATCCCAGAGATGAGGAGATATGGCAGTGGCTTGGGATGCCATCTTCCCTGATTCCCACCAGCCACCCAATATCGTGTCTGGCTGAAGTTATTCTCAAATCACCAGTGAGAAGCCCAGGCCCATGCTGTTTAAGCTGTCACACGGGGAAGATGTTCATCAACTCCTTTTCCTCTGACTGGTTTGAATACAAAAGAGCTCACATCCCTGTTTTATTTTTAAAGCTGAACACATTCAGAGGGATTGTCCACACAGTTGGCCAAGAATCATAGCAGTGCAAATGCATGCAGAATTTACCAGATGCCTAGACCCTGCCTTATAAATACTCTTCTGTCAAAGGTTCGGGTGTAGGCATGGTTTTTCTTCTTCTTTTCTTTCTTTTCTTTTCTTTGACAGGAAAAAAAGAACTTCAAAATCACACTTTTGACAGTCAGAGGCTGTTAAGTATGCATACCTGGGTAGAATTGAACATTTTTACAGGGCCAGAACTAGAAACGAGCCCATGGGGTTGTCAAAAAGGAATGTATGGAAGACAATAGAGCAAAATAAACAGGAAGGAAGGGGCAGAGGATGAGGGCTGGAGGTGGGGAGGAATTAATGAAAATAAAATGTGCATGAAAATCCACCTGGAGACCTATTTCTTTGTAAGCCAATTTAAAACATAAAATAAAGTTAAAAACAAAATTGTAGGTTTGCCACCTTGTTGAGGTTTGTGGGTGGCATTACAAACATAAAACAAAGAAAAAATTCTTCTAATTTTATAACTTGTCTTAGCTAAAAAGCAGCCACCAGGATGAGATATCATTTTTTGTCTTTTCTTGTGCTTTTCAACTGTCACTTCCGAATTCCTCCTTCGTGAGGTCATCAGGCTTCTCCTTAGCCCTCTGCTCCTCACCCATAGCATACAGTCATGCCAACAGCAAACATAAGGACCATTGGCAAGCTGGGCAGCCCAGCTGTGGCTGCTTTGGATGTACACTCACTTTTAAGATAGGACTGTGAGCAGAAGCCGTGAGGTCCCTTGATGGATCTGCAGTATCTGCTGCACATATTGGCCTCATAGTGTATGACAGATTTATGTAGGACACATTATTTCTCTAAAGCAGTTGAAAACGGAGCCCATTCTTTATTTGGTGCCTCCACCATTAATTATAATTAAATAAGGACCTTGTTCGCACTATCCATCATCCGGGCGTTTTTGATGTCTACAAGATGAATTTTTTAAAAAACACATCAATCTTGAACTTTGAAAGTCTATGTCCTGAGTAGGCATCTCTGAGTTGGGCTCCGATCTCAACATATTCACCTGGCTATCAATAAAATCTTGGTTTTCACGAGATGCAACCCCCATTGATTTCTGTAATGAATAAATCATTGTGAAAGAAAGTGTTAGTAATAAAGTTCCAATTTAAGTAGGGAACACCCTGTCTCATAAATCAAGAGAAAATCTGATGGCAGCTTTAAAGCTTGTGTTGACACAAATAATTAGCTTGCTTTTTAGGTTACGGCTCTATATAAGTATTGATTTTCCTTTTATTTAAAATGAAGACCTTTATACAAAATGGGGACTTCCGTGTTATTAAAAATGCATTTGGGAAATTGAAACTTCGTGTGCCCAGATTTATAAAACCTATGGGTTACCCATTCTCCTCCACGCACAGTTGCTGTAAGTGTATTGTAGAGCAGAGCTCTAAGACAGAAGCCTCCCAAGTTCTAGTGTCAACACATGTACTAGCCTCTCTTCAGAGAACACACAGATTGCAAAAAGTGTAAGAAGTGTTATGCAGGACCTAGAAGGTACTTGTCTCTCATTCCTTTAAGAAATGAAGGAAATCAAAGGCTCATATCCATCTAGTGCCCTTTGACCACTGGCCTACAGAAGGAAGCAGACTTCTCAGGGTGCCCAGCTGGCCATATGGCAGTGGGGATCACCTACTTACTGCCGCCTGGGGGGTTACTAGGTAAATGAGATGCCAGAGGATAACCTAGTTAAAGGTAATCTTATTCCTTCTAAGTTACTCTGGAAACCTAGCTTCTATAAGAAAATGTCTTCATAAACATAAGTTCACTGCAATTAGACACACATAACTATTTTCCTTCAGAATATGCTTTCATTTCTTTCAGAGTAGGAGACTTTCACAGCTTCCAACTCCAGGAACATCTGTATGCTCCAAGCTCTGGATTCATTTTGTAACACACATATTATTACCTAATATCCCTCTTACCCAGGGGTGTGGCTCTTTCTTATTGTATTCAACAAGCTCAAGCATATCTACTTCTCAAACATGAAAGTGGAGGAAGTGTGTGGATGAGATTCTGTAAAGCAGTCTCCAGTAGGAGAGCATCATCTCATGTAGTGTGGTTGGTCCTGCTTAGTCCTTCCTAACACATCCAAGTCCACATCCTGATCCCGAATCCAAGAGAGCAAGCTGCTTGGGTCAGGCTCACTCTAGCTGCATCCATGTGCAGCTTCAAGGAATCAACACTTTAGCTTTGTGGGTCTCCTTGTGGGTCTCCTGTCCCCTCTGTGTCCTTCTATCCCCCACTTCTTCTGCTGGAGCAGGGGTGGCCTCTCATGGCCCATACTCCTGAAGAAAACAGACTGCTCTTCTCCAGAAGCCATCAGCTGCTAGGGGTGGGAAATACATGAATCCTCCCCTTATTTGTACTGGGATTCAGTCTGGCTTTATCATATGCAAGCTTTATGCATGCAGTCCCAGCCTCCATGAGTTCCTGTGTGCAATGGTGCTGTCATGCCCATGTCATGTTCTTTTGATGCAGACATCTGATCCCTCTTTTCTTAACTGTCAAAAAATAAAAAATAAAAATAAAAATCCACAAACCAGAAGCTAACCAAAAACTGTACTGGAAAAAAAATGTTTTAAAAAAGCAGATGCTGTAGAGAACTAAAGCAATGTAACACTTAAATATTTAAATTCAATGAGATGAATTACTTCTCTACACTTTTCACTCCTCTGAAGAAAGCAGTGACTGAGAGATGATGCAGTGGGCTAGCCAGTAGAGCCTTTGTTTGAATCCCCAGAATCCAGGTAAGGTCAGATAAGGCAGTGTACACCTGCAATCCCAGCACTCCCATGGTGAGATCAAATCTCACAGGCCTGGTTGGTTTACACCACGGCAAACAACATAAGATCCTGCTTTAAAAATGGGAGAAAGAGAGGCCTGAGACCTGAGATGGTCTTGTGTCCTTCCCATGTACCCATCATACACACTGAAACTCAGGCAGACAGGGACACATCCACAGAGAAGCATGTTGCCAGTTTGTTGTATTCATCACAATCTCCTTTGCATTTAACAGCCTTTGTATTTTATATCCAAGAGAGCCAGAATGAGTTTTAATTACAGGCATATTAACGTGGAACAGAATCTGACATCTGTTTGTCTGTAGGTTTTAGATACAATGAAACATTCCATAAAGGTAAGTGCAGCATTATCTATCTACCTCAGAGACTGCTCAGTTTGCTTGCTGAATGAATGTCTCTTAAGGGTAAGGCCTTAGGTTGTCTGCTTTAGGGGCTATGGAGGTGCCTCAGGGCCCAAAGCACTCGTAATTCAAGCCTGAGGACTGCAGTTCAGATCCCAGGACACACATAAAAGCCAGGCAAACGTGGCAGACACCTGTAGTTCCAACACTTGGGAGGCAGAGATTTCAGGAGACCTCTGGGACTAGCTGGCTAGCTATACGAGCTCAGTCAGCAAGCAAGCACAGATTCAGCAGGAGACCCTGCCTCAGTAAATACATTATAAAGGCATCTAAGAAAAGACCCAGTGTCAACACACAAACACACAGGTACACATGCTCTCATGTACCCACATATGTACATCCTCACAAAAGTACACAAAAATGTCTGCATTAGTTGTTAATAAGAAAATTCAATTATAAGTTCTTTTTAGTTAACCTACAAATTATGGGTCCCGTTATGACATGTTTCATGTATGTTATTTTTAATCCCTCCCCACCATCATCCTCTCAGGTAGTTCTTATCTGTTCTCTCTCTCTCTCTCTCATATGCTTTCCCACATCAGCCTCTTCCATTTCCTCCTCCTTTCAACCTCTTCCGCTCATGACTCTCATGCATGCACTCAGTCCTCGCCTAAGACAAAGCATGTGATACTTATCTGAGTCTGGCTTATTTCATTTAACATGAGGTTCACCAATTACTTCCACCCATTTTCCTGTAAATGGCACAGTTGGGTGGTTCTCCTAGTGAAGATGCGCCACCATTTCTCTGTATAGCATATGAGCTCCGTGTATCTTTTGATGGGCTTTGAGGCTGTTTCTGTGAATAGTGGTTACTATGAATAGTGGGGCAGTGAACATGCCCGTCAAAATGTCTCCATAGTCCTTGGATTATCTACCCAGAAGTGGTACGGTTGGGTCTATCTACAGATCTTAGCCAGTTGTTCAAGGCAGGAAGCCCGTAGTTTTGTATGTTCACACAGTGTTCTTATCAACAGAGTTCACAGGATAAGGTGAAGTTCTTTGGGCTATTGGCTGGTTAGAGCTTCCGTGGTAGGTGCTGAAAATTACAGAAAAGGGATACATCATCCTGAATGCTCAGGTATTCCTCTGTTCTTGGGAAGGATGGCTGCTGCAGGCTTTGTTCTCTAGAAATCAGAGTCAAGTTCTGCTCATGGTGAAGCTGAATTTTATATGTGTCGCATTTAAAGTCACGTTAAAATAGATTAGCTTTAGAAACAGCTCCAGGAATCACCTGCACTAAATCCCACCTTTAACAAGAACATCTCTGCGGAAAAAACACACAGCCTTTTAAGCTTGCTCTGACCGTTAAACTCTAGCACTTTATTACGATAAATCAAAGATGTAAATGCTTCTTTGAATTTTGATATTGCCAAAAGGAGATGATTTACTTGGCAGAGTCTCCTCTGGCCTTGTGATACATAAAATAACTTCACATCTTACAGTCGGCAGTTCTAGGGCGACTGGAGACATTTCTCTTTCCCCAAATAAAATGTTCTGTTTGTTTTACTACAGTTTTTCTACCATCACCCCACTGACATAGTGCGTGAACTTTAGCAAAGGCGCTTGGGAAAAAGTGTGGAAAGGCAAGATGAAAATCCCATGGTGGGCTGGAGAGATGGCTGAGTATTTAAGAGCACTGGCTGCTCTTCCACAGGATCTGGGTTCTGTTCCCAGGATCCACACGTTGGATCACAACTGTCAGTATCTTCCCTCCCAGGGGATCTGAAGTCCTCATCTCAATCCTGAGAGTACTCTGCACATCGGTGCACATATACACATACAAGCAAAACACCCATACGCATAAAATGAAAATAAATAAGTCTTTAATAAAGAAATAACTTATAGTTGGGTGTGGTGGTGTACTCCTTCAATCCAAGCACTTAGGGAGGCAGAGGCAGGCATATCTCTGTGTGTTAGAGGCCAGCTTGGTCTACATAGTAAATTCCAGTACAGCTAAGGCTACACAGGAAGACCCTGTCAAAAAGAAAAAGGAAGGAAGAAAGAAAAGAAAAAGGAAGAAAGGAGAGAGGGAGGAAGAAATGAAGGATGAAAGAAAGAATATACAAGTGAATCAGAGAAGTTATGTTTCAGATTCAAGAGGGAATAGTGACATATGACATAGTGACATATGACCTAGAGCACAAAGTCCTGATGCAGGAGAACTACTTCAAGTTTAAAGCCAGGCTGAGCTAGTTCAAAGCCCATCAGGGCTTCACAGGGACACCATGTCTCAAGAGAGAAAAGGGAAGACTTTTAAGATGATGTGTTCTGTGTGGTTGCACATAATCCCAGCAGTTGAGAGGCTGAGGCAGGACGATCACCAGGAGGTTACAGCCAACGCAGATACGATGTGAGTGTGAGAGCAGCCCGAGCTCTAGAATAAAGTACAATATCATAAACGGGTTGTAGCAAACATTTAAAAATAGGGGCCTGGAGATATGATTCAGGGGTTAAGAGCACACACCATTTTTGCAGCGGAGGAGAGCTGTTGCCAGCACCAGGGCTGATGGGTCAAAGCCACCTGTAACTCCAGGTCCGGGACCATCAGCCATCATCATTCATGCGCAGTATACTCTCTCTCCCACACACTTATACAAATAATTCTAAAAATTAGCTGTATTTTGTTTTACATGAGCTAAAGTTAATATTATATATTATGGTGATAAAAGAAAATGAGGATGTAATAACATTATCTGATTTAGCTTCGGACTCTAAATGTTGGCAAACGGATCCCCTTGAAGGACATTGGCATGTTATTGTCAGGAACCTGAGCCCTCACACTGAGCCACCTCCTCCAAGGATGCACAACATCTCAGGCAGGAGTGCCAAGGCTGAGACTGATGGCTTCTGAGAAAGCTGGGTAGTGGTACTGTGGGGCATGAACACACAATAGGCTAATATATAAACATACTAAGCATATATCTACACCAGTCACAGGGACATCACATGTATATACACCTGTCATAAATACACACACCAGATATATACCAGGAATATACTCACACATCACACATACCCCAAGGTATACAGACACAGCAACCACAACCACACACCTATATACTTATGTTCTAGGCATATTCAAATTCAAGGCTGGCAACTTATATAGAGACATCTGTTGGTATAATATCCTTGTGGTATATATACCATTTACCCTTGTTCATGCAAATGCTGATTTCTCTACCCTATTCCCTGGCTTCAATCCAGACATTGCATTGTGATGCTTAGAATAAGTTTGTGTAAACATGCTGCCATTTGTTCTCTGTACTGCCAATTAAAACAACCAGCCAATGCTGACGATAGAGAGGATAGGGTGGGACATCCTGGTCCAGAGAGGAGGAAGAAAAGGAGGTCGGAGGAGAGATTTGAGAGGAGAGGACCTGGAAACATCAGGAGAAATAAACCAGACCTAAGATATGAATAAAAAGCAAATGTGGGAACTCTGAATGGGAGGAAGCTATGCAAGCCTGGAGGTTTAGGACTGAGTAATTACTGCCCAGCATTGTGCTCTAAATAAATTAAAATTTATTTAATTTATTAATTAAATAAATCCTAGTCTCTATGTGGTGATTTGGGTATACAGCTGGTTTAGGAATAAGTGCAGTTTAACTAAAAACTTAATATTAAACATTAATAATCATCAATATACATCAGAATTTTACTTTAAGTAAATCTGTTTTTGTTATCTTTTCCTTTATTTTTCCCATCCCATCTCAATATACTTTGCTATGAAGCTAATTATAAGTTTAAGAATCTACTTCTAAGTCAGTGTCCTGACCCATGCTTGTCCCGCCATAATGCAGCTCTTCTACACCACTGCAAAGCTTGGCCAAAGGCTGGTCATATTAGGAAGATTAGGTCCCAGGAGTTTTAAGTTAAATTGCCTTGGCTGAGTGCTTTATTTTTCCCCAAAGCTAGACGATGGACAAATACAGGGTGAGCATCAGCAGAGGGTCTGCAAATACATGTCACTTCCCAAATTTGGAAGTTGGAATCCGAAGAGAAAAGGTTGAGATCCTCTTTCCCAGGCTGTGTGAACAGGTGGCTGGTTACCTGAAGGCTTAAGCAAAGCACAGCAATGGAGGCTTTGGGTGGCAGCACTTTGACCAGAAACGGAAGATCCATCCACCCCTCCGTGAAAGGACAACTGAAGAATCCAGTAACAGTGCCAGGAATGGCAGACCCCACAGAACGAATGAAGTCTCAGAGCCAACAAAACTGTCATTTCAGTGTAATGTTGTATAATTTTACTATTGAAATAATTTTAGTATTTTCATTATTCTTCTAAGGTTTCTGACATATAGTTTTTCTTTCCACAATGATGAATGAGACCCAGAAGGGAAAATTACATTAGGAAACTAGGTCTGTGGCCAGCTATCATTGCTACTTGAAAGAAGACACACCGTCCTACATTAGCAAGAGCAACTCAGAGGGCATTACGCTAATCGGCTTATCTCCAAAGAGCCAAAAATCAATGCTTATTTCTTCAGATAGTTGTTGCATGTGATAAGGAAACAAAATGCAGTTTTTTTTTAAGGCAATAGACTCTATTCCTATATGGTTTAGTGTAGAAATACAATATGTGAGTCCTGCAGTTACGTAATAATTTATATAAATTAACACTAACTCTCCAATATGCTTACAGCAATTCATGCTCACTTTGGATCATTTAATCCTAAGTACTGAGAGGTATCTGTGGTAGACCCTGGGTTGAAATGTCTGATGGGACCCTGTAATGTATCACTTTACATGGGACAATGGATGTACTGTCAGAAAGCGGCCAGCACAGCCCCATCTCATCCCATCTAGAGATGTGTGCCACTTTCCAGAGGGCTCATGCGCTATGTCCACTTTTGCAAATGAGGGACTCAGGCAAGGTCACACAGCTCTAATCTAATGAGTATGAGGCCCAGAAGCTATAGTGGGCTGTCCCCAGTGGCCACTACTAAATGGTAACAGTGAGTGTGAAGGCAGGAGGCTATGGTGGGCTGTCTCCAACTCCCTTGGCAAAAGAACAGTGATGCTGGGTCACAGACTCTGTGAGACTGAAGCAGTCAGAGGGGAATGCCTGTTCTGTTTGTCCGCTGCTGTAGACACACACTTCTGTTCCAGCTTTAAGGATGAGCAGGGTTTAATTACTACCTTTAATTCTAAACAGTTTGGATATTTATTACTTTTGTATTGTTGAATAATGGGAACTTGCTTCTTTCTAATCCTTCCTCTGGGAAGTGCTCTGTTCAAGGAGCAGTGTGATGTGGTCCATGCAAGCATCCTGTTCTTGGTCGCCATCATTCTGTGTGTGTCGAGGAAGAGAGGTGAAATACATTGTGGTGTTGTCATGTGCACTGGAAGGATTCTGCATATGTAAGATGTCTTCAGCCCTGTTGTGAACAGTTGACTTATTGATCTGACTCATGCAGAAATTGTTTGCATAACTTTCTCCTCTTCATGTGAAGCATTGTTCCCACTGGAAAGAAACAAAACCAAAACCAACCCCCTCTAACTATACACTCATTCATTGTTGATCTGGCTGCATGGGAGCTGCAGGGCTTGGGAGCTTCAAACTCACAGTTGCACTCCTAGTACTTAGAAAGCATAGGGAGTGAACAGATCAACCAATACCTAGCTTCAAAATGGAGGCAGGAAATCTAACTGGCAAGCTTGGAAAGGTGCCAGAATAGGTACTGTCCGTAATCATATAAGGAAGGCTAACCAGGTTCAAAATGTTTTTCTTCTTGCCTAGGCAGGCAGTGCTCACAGTAAGCCTGCCACACAGTAACCCATTTCATAACTGAGGGTTCAAGGCATGGAGTGTTGTCCATGAAGTAAACAAATGGGGAAGTCAGTCAGAGATCGAAACATGCCATTGCATCCATGTTTAAAGTGTTTATGAATCAACTGGAATATTTTTTAATGAAAATTTGCTTTTCACAGTTCACCTGGGCAGAACTAGTAACTACTACAGACATAAGCACAAGCCACTCACTGATACATGTATACACGTGAGCATACAACACAGAAATATACTTACTTTTAAAGTTTCTTGCATGATAGTGATAGCTTTTTGTTGTTGTTGTTGATATGGTCATGATAGCTTGGAACCCATTATCCTCCTACCTCAAATCCCAAAGGTACTGAGTTTCTGTTGAGTTCCACCACTCATGGCTCAATACATTTTAGGCTCACTGAAAGACCTTGTAAATGGACATTTCTCAAATTCCAAGAAGCTAGAGTTCCAATTCCAACCTCCCACAACCCAGCTGAGAAGCTTGACATAATCCTGCCAGGCAAGCTGAGTACACAGTATTTGTTGAGTAATATTCAAATCAGGTAGAAAATAAACGAGGAGCCGTAGGCAAAATGCCAGTCAGCATATTCACTGTTCAAGGCAAACCTGGCTAGGCATGTGAGCTGGAGGGTGTTGGTCATTGGAGACACTTATGCAGCTAGATATAGAAGCATATACTTGTCATTCCAAGAACGAGCCTGAGGTAAGAAGATTTCAACTTCCAGGCCAGGCTTGGCTACATAATGAGACTGTAAAGTCATAGTTTCTAGCTTATTTTGCCTTTTGTTCCCAATCATATTACCTATTTTAAGAGACAAAGAGGCTACCTACTCTTGACACTGCCTGGAAGGCCAGAAACCAGAAACTAGATGGCCCAGAGACCTAGGATAGAACCAAACATGTCGGGGAAAACAAAACAAAAACCGCAGTGAAATGGTTCCTAATGATATTCTGCTATACCTCGTAGATTGATGCCTTGCCCAATTGTCATCAGACAGCCTTCATACACCAACCAATGGAAACAGATGTAGAGACCCAGAGCCAAACATTAGGTAGAGTTTGAGGAATCCTGCAAAACAAGGGGAGGAAGGATTGTAGGAATGAGGAGAGTCAAAGACACCACAGGAAAACCCACAAAATCAACAAATATGGACTCATAGGGGTTCACTGAGACTGAACCAACAACCAGGGAACCCACATGGGTCTGACATAGGCCTGCTGGGTATATGTTATGGTTGTGTAGCTTGGTCTTCTTGTGGGACTGACAGGTAGGATCAGGGTCTGTCTGTGACTCTGTTGCCTGCCTGTGAGAACCTTTTCCTCCTACTGGGTTGCCTTATCCTGCCTTAATATGTGGGAAAGTGCCCAGTTTTATTGCAACCTGCCATGTTTGGTTGATGTCCCTGGCAGGCCTGCCTTTTTCTGAAGGGAAATGGAAGAGAAATGGGTTGGAGTAGAAGAAGAGGTCATGACTGGAGAGGGTTTAGAAGGGGAGGTTGGGGTATAAAATATGAGAGAATTAAAAAACTTGCCTCTGCCTCTGTATTACAAGCTACTTGGGCTGAGGGCTATGTAGTTCTTAGAGCAGGACAGAGGGGTTTTTGGAAGTTTCTCTAAAGTAATTGAGAAGGTCTGTCTCTAACCTGACGGTAAAAAACTGCATCCTATGGTTTTATTGTCATTGCAGCTACAGCTTCTTTTCATGCTTTAGTCGTAGCATTGAGAAAGAGCGTGCATCTTTGCAATAGGTATCCACCAACCCCAAAGTAAAGAACTGGAAGATGTGACTGCAGAAGGAGCCACTGAGTCTCCAGGTTTCCTTCTTCTAAACTGAGTGCTGCCACAGCGTTTCTAGTCAGGAGCAAATGAACTGTCACATTGTGTTGTCAAGCAACTTGAAAGTCAGTGATGGTGTAAGATGCAGTGGATGGTGGGAAGATATCAGATGGGTTGTGGCAATTGGCCTTGCGCTGTGTGTAAAGTTGGAGGCTCTAATTCTCCTCAAATGCAGCCTGCTACTGGCATGAATCCATTAGACACGTTAAGTCATATATAACTAATAGTAATAGCTTTAAACTGTTAAATAGTTCTGTTAAACCCTGATTTAGCACATTGGGTCCCGGTGACAGCAAGTTCACTTGAAAATTTCTTCATCTTTTGATATTTTGTTGTTTTCATTTTTGCTTCTCTTTTTTTTAAAGATTTATTTATTTATATTTTATGTAGATGAGTACTCTATCTGCATGTATACCTGCATGCCAGAAGAGGGCACCAGATCTCATTATAGAGAGATGTGAGCCACCATGTGGTTGCTGGCAATTGAACTCAGGACCTCTGGACAAGCAACCAGTGCTCTTAACCAATGAGCCATCTCTCTAGCTCATTTTTGTTTCTCAAGACAGGGGTTTGCTGTGTGTGGCCCTACTTGTCCTGGAACTCATTTTGTATACCTGGCTGGCCTCGAAGTCACAGAGATTGGCCTGACCTGCCTCCAGAGTGCTAGAATTAAAGGTGTATATCACCACCAGCAACCAAAGTTGGTGTTTTAAGTATAACGTGGAGACAGTGGCTTCTCATGCTCCGCTCCTGAAGCTTAAGTTAGTCTGGGTCTGTGCCCTGTCATCTTCTTTTATTATTTGTATTATTTTAAATAAACCGGGGATTAAACTTTGCCCAAACAAGCCAAAGAAAGATGTTTGTCTTGAAGCTTATTGAAAAGGTTTTCACAGTGTAGCTTCAGATGCAAGGCAGGATTCTCTAAACCATAGACGTTTTTCTAGAGATATTTTCTTTGTCCCTTTTGGATTTGAGCTTTCTGGTGCATGGATTAGCAAGTTGCTGGTGCTGAGATGGGGCTGTTTCTGAATGGCTTGTTCAATACTAACTTCATTGAAAGGTCCAGCTGGAAAACATCCTTGAAAAGGAAGCCGTGTTGGTTTCTTGTGGTGACACTGGACTAAACAGCGTCTATGTGGCTTGCTCAGGGTTACTTCTACCAGAAAGATTTTGAGCTTTCCTAAAGAGCACAGCTTTCTGTCAAGTACCTGTCCTGTGAGGTGGCTCCAGGCAAAACTGTTAAATTGATAGAGTCAGTCACCTGGAGGAGGCTCTGTACTCCCAAGGTAACCACCTCACCTGACCCCACCTAGGGCTTGCCCCAGGGTTTGGCAGGGACCTCTCTGCTCCTACCAATGCCTCTTCTTCCCTTCTGATAATCTATACTGTGCTAGGTTCTCATGGTCACAGGGACAGAAACTAATTCAACAACTTTAAGAAAAGATTTGTAGGAGCAGCGTGTTTTCAGACTGTCTGCTGTGCTGTTTATCTACTGAGCTCACTAGAAGCCCAGGGTCTGAGGCCAAATGTCTGCTTTCAAAACTCAGCTTGCCCTGTTAGAGAAAGCTACTTAATAACTCTAAAAGGGCCAGAGCCCTTCACATATAAAATAAGAACTTAAAAAATAGGGAACTTACCCTCTTGTATTAAAAGGTAAATCTAATACTTTTGAATTCCTTCTAAACGCTCAGAGCCTGCCACTCCCTGACCCCCAGCCTTCAGCAGGAAGATCCTGGGCTTCATCTCTTCTATTCATTCACAATTCCCAGTGCCCCCTCTCTGCTTGTCCCATGATTCAGAATCCAATTTCTGATTTACTTCAGTAAATGTTTTTCAGCATCTGTTTCTATAGTTCCTTTCATATTAATAATCCTTTATAAATTTCCAAGACCCGAAATTGAATCAGCCCTGCCCAACAGCCACACTCCTGACTTGGCTCCAGGGAATGGGACAGGGTCATGGTGTTCTGAAAAGGCCATTGTTATTAATGCATCTGACCAGAATCCCAACTCATCACCAAGACATATAGACATCACCAAACGATGCCTCCACCCAAATTTACTTCTTCTCTGTTTCCTCCAAGAGGAATGTTCAAAAATACTGTCTATGTTAACAGCTCTCGAAGGACAGATCTGACCGAACACACAGCTACCAGGCATAGTGGAAAGCAGAGACATATGGAACAATTGCTCAATGTGTTTTTCCTTTATAAGTACAGGAACATTTTTGGAAACAAAAAGGTGGTGGTTGCACATTAGAACCATTGGTTAGGAGGAGCAGAAGATGCTGCATTCATGGGTCAGAGCTCTTTCTGGGAAACCAGGAGGGTCTGAGTTTGCTCTAAGGGGGTGAGGAGGGGAGGATGCCTGCAGCTCTCTTGCTGACAGCCTTGCCCCAGGTTCTGTGTGAGATCCTGTGTCAAGGGGATGAGGTAGAGAGTATCGAAGCAGGATACTGGAAATCACCCTGTAGTCTCTGCACTCATATAGCCCAGCTCAGAATCAAAATGGTCACACAGTGTTTTTCAAGACCTTCAAATACAAACCTTTCTCATGGCCACCAGGTTGTGATAGCTCCACAACCAGTTTGCAACCAGTCACTGAATATTTCGTTCACACAGAGGTCCCTCAGAGTGAGGCTGCTTCCTCAGGATAGAAGCCACCTTCTATTTTTCTGCAGTAAGAACTGCTGATGAGTTCCAACAGGCAGACATGAAGCTCCACTGTCCTAACTGGTCCCGATTGAAGTCTCGGCTTTGGCTCCTTACTACATATTGCGCTATGCTTGTACCTCGTTGCCTATAGCTCTACGACCTTGAAGTGCACCAACTTTGTTGTCAGAGACTGTGACTTTTACTTTAAGAGTCTAAGTGGGAAATAGTAAGAGCTGGAGAGGACGGGAACTCCACAAGGAGAGCAACAGAATAAGAAAATTTGAACACAGGGAACTTCCCAGAGACTCATACTCCAACCAAGGACTATCCATGGAGATAACCTAGAACCCTGACAATGCAGCCACTTTCTGATGAGAACTGATAGACTAAGATCAGAAAGAAGGAGAGCAGGACCTTCCCTATCAGTAGACTTGGGGAGGGGCATGCATGCAGAAAGGGGGGGAGGGTGGGACCAGGAGGGGAGGAGGGAGGGACTTATGGGGGGATACAAAATGAATAAAGTGTAATTAATAAAAGTTAAATAAAAAAAACTGTAAAAAAAAAAGAGTCTATCATCAGTCTCAGGGGTTCACTAAGGATGACTGAGCCAAAGGACATGGCACTGTAACATGAAGCAGACTTGAATCCCACCAGAAGACAACACCTAACCCTACACAGTCCAGACACCAGCGGCTGAGCATGTTCCCTTCAGTATTTCCTGCCCATGACTGGCCTTTTGCCAGTGTCCTTCCTACCAGAGGTATCTGTGACCTAAGAACCCTCAGTTTTTATTTTAAGCTTTCCCATGGCTCAGAATCACACAGCAGAATGTTTAGCTTTATGTCTAGTGGACATAGTGAATTTATCAAGTCTCACTCGTCAGACTCCTGCAGACTTGTGTTATCTTGATGGTCCGATCACTACATATGGTAGGTAGTTTTCCTACCAGTGGTTAGAACAAGCACAAAAATAAGGAATTTTATATCTTGGATGGTGATGTCATCATTAACAGATGACACACACACACACAAAAACTTTAACACACCACACAGTAACACTGCAGTCAGCGCTCAGAGCACTGGGCCGCACAGGAGGTGGGCTCAAGTAGTGCCACTAATGGAGACTTCTCCAACCGCAGCGCTTTTAAAGGAGATTTACTAATGGCAGGATCCCACAGACATTGGCAAGAAGTAAAATGGGTTATAAACCAGAGAACACTTTACAGAGCAGCGAGTCCCTCTCCTCATGATGCAATGCATCAGTTCTGCCATGTTGAGGCAGATATGTTATTAGCATTAAAAGAAGGCTATTAGTTTAATAAGTATGTTGTTGTCTGCGCTCTTATGGATTGAGTCTAATGACCATTTTTTATCCTAGTGTTTATGGAAGCTCAGTGTACAAACAGGCACAAATGCATTTATGCATGTGCATATATATGTGCGCATATGTGTATGTGTACATATATGTTTGTATATGTATGTATATGTGTGCATGCATATTCATATATGTATATATGTCTGTTTGTATATAAGAGTATATATTTGTATGCATGAAGGCAGTGAATGTGTGCAAATGTGCATGTATGTGCCTGTACATACAATTATATATGTATGTATGTATCTGCATATGTTTTTATCATGTGCATCGGTGTGGTTGTGTGTTCGTGTATGCATATGCCCATGTATGAGTTCACACATAGATGGGTGCATAAAGGCATATGTGCCTGTTGCACTTGAAGACAACTTACCTTCAAATTCTTAGTTGCTCAAGATGAAGGCATTTTTTTAGGGTTTCCATTTTCTTCATTGATGGTAGGAAATGTGCAAAGAGAAGATGTGTGACACATGTCTCATCAGTGGTTTACATCCCAGACTGCCACCTGTTCATCACAGCTCTTCAATCTCTGCTATTTCTTCATAAAGCCCCTCTCAGAAATTCTCCTGTAAATACTTTCTCAAAAAGAGCATCTTAGGGTCACTCATTTAGACATTCATTATTCTCCTATAAAGAGTTTCAAATTCTGTTCCATTCTCCCACCACATTAATTTTGATTTAATGTTATTTAATAAAATTAATAAAACTTCACCAAAGTTTTGTGGTTCAGGCCCCAAATACTGCTATTTACGAAATAATAATAATTAAAGAAAAACAATGGAGGCAAATTTAACTAACCTGCCAATTTAAAAAGAAAAGAAAACCTACTACATTCATTCTTGTGTGGTGCCATATTCTACTTGTCCTAGGTAGCATCAACGTCAATTTGACACAGCCCACAAAGTCCTTAGTTGAGCAATTGTCTCATCAGGCTGGTCCAGTCCGTGAGGGCTTATCTTGATTATTATTAGTTGGCGCAGAAGGGCATAGCCCACTGTGGGTGGCAACATCCTTAGGCAGGTGGTCGTGGGCTATATAAGGGACTAACTGGGTAAGAGACTGAGAGAGCAGAGAGTCGATCAGTAAGTGTCATTCCTCCATGGTTCTTGTTACCAGGAACCTGCCTTGAATTCTTGCCCTAACTTTCCTCAGTGAAGGACTGTCACTTGGAAGTGTGAGCCAAATAAACACTTTCATCTCCTAAATTGCTTTTAATTGTGATGTTTATCACAACAGAAATTTAAGTGTGGATATCAGAGGACCACGGCACGAGTCCTTTTGCTCCTTTAGCAGTGTGAGCTCTTGGAACTGAGCCTTTATCTGAAGACAGGTGCTAGGTAACTCATTTGGCAATGCTGTGGATGCAGTACTGAGAACCATGCTTGAATCAAGAAGGAAGCTGGCCAGAGAAGGCTGTGTATCTGCATGTTTATTCCTCTCATCCTCACGCACACAGGTCTACACTCTCACACACCCAGCTCATGCTGTCAGCCTTGTAGATGCTGGGTGTCAGAGCTGCTTACAAGAAAAGTGGTTGCCTTACAAATGAAACCACTCCTACGTGATGTAGTTTGGATGGTGTCAAGAGAAATGGCTGTCCCAATCCAGCCTGATTCTTCTGTGTCCATTATTATATTTCTAGCAGCTCTTGATCAGTATTGATTCCCTAGGCTACAAGCTCTGTATGAGGCCGAACCCTTACCCCAGCCTGCCTCTACTGTTTACCTTTAGGCAGCACTGAGGCCTCTCCTTGGCTCCTGCAACATAAATATACTGCAATTATTTTCTTGAAGGACTGAAATGAAGACTTGAGCCACCAGCATTGGGAACTTACTGTTGGGAAATGTCATCCTCTTTGAGAGATCAGCAGTGCACATGAATGCAGTGCACGAGTGGAGGCAGGAAGGGCAAGGAAAAGAGGAGAAAGGTCATATATGTGCATGTATAAGAGGTTGTTGCTAAGGCTGCCCGGACCCTTCAGGGGAGGTAATCAAAGAGCTAGTCACTGAGTTCAGAGACAGTCCCTGTTCCCCTTACTAGGGAACCCACTTAGAGACAGCTGCCATGGGCTACATTGGTGCAGGGATTCTAGGTTATCTCCATGCATGGTCCTTGGTTGGAGTATCGACCTGATAGGCTAGGGTCAAATGGAAGGGGAGGAGGACATCCCCTATGAGTGGACTGGGGGAAGGGCAGGGAAGAGAAGAGGGAGGAAGTGTGGGATTGGGAGGGTGAGAGAAGGGGCTACAGCTGGAATACAAAGTGAATAAAATGTAATTAATAAAAATTACATATATATGTATGTATATATAAAGAGGTTGCTGCTACCAGGCTGTCATGTGGTCTGGGACACATATATATGCCTGCTAAAGTCTGATGCAAATAGTTTGACTGTACTCAGACTGGTGCCATAAAGGGCACCTGGTCCTATGCAAGGGAGAGGCTGGTCAGGGAGGACCAGCAGCTGCAGGTGTGAGGTCCCAATGATTCTCCTCCTTTGTTCTCACTCCCTGTCTTCTCCAGTCAAGTTCATTTGCCTTATTACATGACAAGCATCGTTTGGAGAGGAGTGCATCAATGTTGCATGCAAGTGAAGGAACACGGGCCACCAAACGTGTCATTACAAGGGGAGTGTGGAACGCCGGATAGGAACCTGGGCTGAATTACCTCCTATGCTTGCCCATTCAGCTTCAAACCCATCCTCAGCTTTCTGGATAAAGTGGATGTGGAAAGCACACAGGTGCAATCACTGCTGCCCCAGCCTCTTGAACCAGTGGCAGCAAAGCTATCCCAGCACAGAGCCTTTCAGGGCCTCTCACATCCATCTGGCCAGGCAGCTGCTAGGTGTTTACTTGCTATCTTGTTTGATTGTCACAGACCTCTGCAAAGCAGGTGATAATTATCTTTATTAAAGAGAAGGAACCTGAGATTGGGGACATTGCTCACCTGCCAGGTGACATTTTAATGAGACCCCGGACACAGATTAGATACCACAGCTACACCCAAAGCTTACACTGTGGTGCCAGGAGGCTTTGAGTATCAACCCCCCCTACATGAGGCCTAGATAAATAGGAGAGCAGAAATGTTCTCTGAGGAGAAGCAGCTGAAGATCGATCATTACTTAACATGGGCACAGTTCAGGACAAGGGTACAGACTGAGTAAGGCCTTCAGGTTGCAGCATCTCAGTGCCTTGCACAGTGTGTCCATTCCACCATGGGGAGGACCTACCCGGAGAGAATATCTAGCACAAGAGATGATCTCCTATGTCCGGAGACCTCAGTGAGTTCCGTGTCAGCAAAGGCCACTTTACATTATAGTCATACTTCACTTAGCAGAGGGGAAACGTTTCAGTGGTCTGTTTTAGATCATCACTTCCCCGTGGGAAAACTACAGAATGGAGAGCCCTGTGTTCAGAATACGGTAAATCAGGGACGCACGAGGTTGCTGCTGGCATCAGAACATCTTGTTTCACAGCACACGTTTTACAGGTGAGAGCGGTATATTCCAGGGCTAAGGAGAAAGGCAGGCAGTTCAGAACACTAGGTGTTCTTGCAGAGGATGAGTTCCATTCAGCGTGCCCTTTAAACCGCTCACAGCCACTTCCAACACCAGATTCAGGGGATCTGACGCCCTCTTCTGGTCTCTGTGGGCACTGCACTCATATGAACGCCCTTGAGGGCTTGTGCATGTGTGCGTGCCTATCCATAGCCACATACGAAAATAAAATAAACCTTAAAGAACATGGTAAAAGCAATCCAAATTGTAGCACTGTGAAAGTAGTCACCCGTGACCCATTTGATAGTTATTGGGTGTTATGAACAATATAAAGCCCGTGTTCTGTAGTTACTGGCGCCGGCTATGGACCGGTGTAAACCATGCTCGTTTGTGCAATGCGTTGTCTGTGCTGTAACAGCTATGACACAGTGGGTGGTGCTGAGGCAGGAAAGTCTTGCCCATGGAAAAGAAAGGAACGCTCACTTGGGAGTGTGGCTGAACTCAATTGACAGCTGAGAGTCATGCTGTCCAAATACAGTTAACAAAAATGTGCCCAGAAATTGCCTTCTTGGAGACAGATATATTCCCTCATACAGAAATATTTTCAAATTGGAAAGTTCAAATTGGGGCTGGAGATTGGGTCAGTGTTTAAGAGTACTAGCTGCTCTTGCAGAGAAAACGGGCCAGGTTTCTAGCATCTACACCGTGGCTCCCAACCATCTGCAACTCCAGTTCTCAGGGATTTAATACCATCTTTTGACCTCCTTGGTCACCGGTCACATATTTGGTGCACAGACAGACGTGCAGGCAAAGAACTCATACCCATAAAACAAAAAACAAACAAAATTAAAGAGTGTTGAAATAGCGATGCCATGCTTAAGCAAGAACACGTCTGATCTTCCAGTTGGTCTTATTTGTTTCCTATATATTTTCTGGGAATCTCACAAATCAGATCACAAACTTTTATTTGCAGCAAAAATAACTTCCCTGGATTCCCAGAGGCCCTGTGGTTTACTTGATCAGCTGGAATCTGATCCAGTGAGTCTCAGGATCCCCCTGTAGTCTCATTTAGCATCCTAACACTGAGACGAGCTTCAGATGCCACCAAGGACTGTGAGTATGGATCCCAAAGAGACCCTAAATAGAGACGTTGAGGACCACCCTATGTTCTTGAGTGGGTCTCATTCTCTCTTTGAGTGTCTCCTTTCTATTCACCCTGATGCTTAAATCCCTTTAAATAAATTCCAGCTTTGCTTCCACCAACTGGCCCCTTCCTGTGCTGCAGCTCAGGAGGAGGTGGCTTTGCCTGGTGTAAGTTCCCAGAAAAGAGCTGCTCAGCCTGAGCTTGGTGAGACACACAGATATGTGAGTACTGACACTAGCTACATAAGCCTGATGACCCCAGTCCAATATCTTGAATCTACATTAAAAAACAAAACAAAACATGGTGGCATGCATCCGTAACAGCAACATTCCTGTAGCAGGTAGGTGGGGATGGGTGAGTTGCATGGAATCTGGAGAGCATGAGAAAAGCGGAGAGAAGAGCCTGCTCGACAAGGTGGGAGATGAGAAAGGCAGAAGGAGAGAAGCAACTCCAGAAGCTGCCCTCTGACATCCACAGCCATGCTGAGTCTATCTCTTCCTGTCTGTCCATCTATCTAAGAAAAAAAAAAAAAAAAAAAAAAAAAAACGAAAGAAAAAAGAAAAGAAAACAGCTTTAAAAATTAAACATAAAATTCAGGCTGCTGCAGACACAGCAGGGACTGTTTACAGTCTACTCCCTGATGCCCAGAATGCTGTCTGCTTCATTCCACTGTGCCTGCCTTTCCACACACCCATGCGTGGTCCACCGTTGATCAAAGCTTGCTGTGCTAAGTGTGGCTGTCAAGGGCAGAGGGAAAGATGGGACTCTCTCCAAACCTGTTTCCCTCCATTTGACATTATTTGCTCAGAGCATAAAGGAGAAGATAGAATCTTACCTTTTTTAAACTTTAAGACTTTTTTTCTGGTTGGAGAAAATAAGCAAGGCTGTGTCTCTGGGTTTCAGGACAATTCAGAAATGAATCTGGAGATCTTTGGCTGCTGGTTCTGCCCAATCTTGCATTTGCATAAAACACCCCTAGTGAGTGAGGTTACCCAGCCAGAGGATAGCAGGAAAGACAACAGAAAACATGCCCACACAGGAAGACAGGTTCTCAGGTATGAGAGAATGGAAACACAGTCTCTATTGGACAGTGTGGGTTATCTGTTACAACTGCACCAGCTTCCAGCTGAGGTTTCCCTCTCTAGGCAGAGTCCCACCCTGTTCCCATTCCTCTCTTCTCTCCTGTTCCCTCCTGGTTCCTTCCTCTTTCCCTCTGTCTGGGAAACGTGGTTAAAATAACTTCTGTAGATTGAAACGATAAATCCCCACAGGACAAGATCTTTTAATCTCACTGGTTACAACTAAAATCCTGACTGTACTTCTGGCTGCACACTTAAATCACAGGAAATATATTATCTAGATGGTCTCAGGTGGCTTGGAACACAGGGATGTTGAAGTTAATTATCTTCCTTAAGATCAAGAATTTTACTGTGATTTTCCTTTGAGCTGGTGAAAAATCCTATCAGTGTTTCTGTGGGGTTTCCATTGGCGTCCCTTAGACAACCGGACACCATTATTTATATGTTGATGTAATCTCATACAAGTAGGTAGGTAGATAGGTAGAAGATAGGCAGATGACAGGATTTAGATAGGTAGATGTAAGGTAGGTGAGAGAAACATGATAGATAGGCACATAGAAAGGCAACTAGGCCGTGTTCTGCTCTGAGTAACTCCATATCACAGAGAGTGGTTTCCTCATTGTGCCTTGTCCAAGGAGACTCCATTTTACAAGCAGCGTTTGGCTCCACTGGAATGCCTTGTTGCCCATGTAAAACCAGGTCCCTGCCTATTGCTGCCCACGAAGCACAAACTGATGAATGGCTTATTCCTGAAAGTGTAAGGGGGTCTGCCTAGAAGATGTCAAAGTAAACTTGGACATTTGGGCACACGTGAATAGGAAAATGTCAGATAAACCAGGCCCGAGAACCTACCAGCTGTTCCAGACTGAGGGAAGGGTACAAACGTCCCACCTAGATCCTGTGAGGGAGAGGTCACCTGACACTGAGAGGCAACACTCATACTGACCCGCCATGTGACCACTGAGTGCACACATCAAAGGACTGACACACTCAGAGGACTGCTGACTCCCCCAAGGACTTGAGCTCAGCTCAGTTCCCACTGCTGGAATCACTTACTTGGGCTTTTCTCTGTCCACATTTATTCATCTGGTCCATATCATTCACCTTGTCTCCAGAGTGTCCACGGTCGTATGAATTAGTTCTCTAGGTCAATGCAACCTTGGGACACTCAGGTCTGGGAGCCTACAGCTTACTCATAGCACTGTCCGTGACATAGCTGGGGGTTCTTTAGTGTCTAAGTACTTCAGCGGCTCCCTTTATACCCATCTTTACCAAGTGTATGTGCTTCCAGTGAGGCCTCATTGAATACTTGAGCTACGTTGGGTCTACGTAATCCTGTAACCACTCTGTCACACACACACACACACACACACACACACTTTTATCAAGTATTTATTTTCTGATTTTTATGCATATGTGTGTATGTACACACACATAAATGAAGTGTCCATGTATGGCAAGGCACCAGAAGCATGGTGGGGCACAGAATCCCCTGGAGTTGAAGTCATAGGCAGTTTGAGGTTTCCAGACATGAGTGCTGGGAACTGAAGTCAGCTCCTCCGGAAGAGCAACATGTACTTCCAGCAGCTAGGCTATGTGTCACCTATATACACTCTGTCACCTAGACACACTTCCTTCAGTTAGTTTCAAGACTTAAAACCATTACTATGGTAGAAGGACAGTGTCTTTACTGTTTTTAAAATGTTAGGGTTGAAGGTATGATCCAGAAGTTAAAAGCACTTGCTACTCTTACAGAGACTGGAGTTTGGTACCCACGTCGGGTAGCTCAGCCACCTAGAACTCAAGCTTTAGGGGATCCGGTGCTCTTCGGACTTTTGTAGGCACATACATGTACATACATACATATATACAAATGAATATTTAAAATAGCTAAGTAAATAATAAAATGTAGACTTGTGTAGTGTGAGAGTTAATGCTGATAACTAAGATTGGATTAAAGATTCTGTGTTTACCAGCGTCCAGCTCTGAGGCAGAAGGGCAGATAGAAAATTCACAGTCAATGGAGTTGACTCAGCTCATGAATTTATTTCTATTAAGGAAATTCTGACATTCTGGAAAGACAAAGGTTTCTATCTGGTTTATCTGGCATAAAATATTCACAACTCTACACAATTTGCTATCGTATGTGGGTGCATGTAAAATTATTGTTTTACTCTCTTAAAGGAACCTTAGACTAAAGGTTTCCAGTGGCCACTTGGAAAGGAAATCCAGCCTTAGAACTGCTATTAGTGTCAAGTGTCACTTATTAAAATGATATTCACCAGTGGATTCCCAGACTGCACAGACTAGCTGATGTAAGCATGAAACTGAAATCTGATAATCTAGGTCCCAGAGCACAGATGTTAGTTAGCTGCAAAGGTTGCTGTCCAAGGGCATGCTAGCTAGCATCTGATAGAAATGTTGGGATGCCTGCATTTGTGTAATTGTGTAATGAGAACTGCGGGAGAGATGACCTTGGGAAAACAACACAGCAGTCATTTCTAGAACTTAAAAAGATTTGTCGCAGCAACAATTAAGCTTCCTGTAAAATAACCTGTAGACAACAAGTCAACACTGTGAGAAATATGTCAGCAGGTGAGTCAGTAAGTGCATCTATTACTTTAAATGCAGATAAAACTGAGATCATTTTCGCTGCCTCCTTGGTGAGTGTCTAAGGCTGGTGTCAGATGAGGGTTAGTTAAGATATTCCTGGGTAGGAGGGGCGAGGCAGCTGACACAGCTTTCTGAGAAATCAATTCAGTCTGATGGCGACAGCCCTGGCCCATTCTAATCCTGGCAGTTTATTTGGAGAAATGGACCAGAATTTGAACACATGGTCTGGTTGGCAGGTGTTTGGAGTTACTCAGGAGCCCAGGAAGTGAGCAGAGGTGTTGACTCATGCTAAAGATGACCATTGCTAAGAGCATTTTAAGGAAAAAATATGGGAAGTTGTAATGGAAACAATGAAACTGCAACTTTATTTTTTTCCTCTGTGGAAAAAAATAGGTGTCTTCATCAGCATTCTGTAATAACTTGAACAATTCACATGGGATTGGGAAGAAAGGAATTAAAACTGTAACACTAGCTTCCTCTGTGCAATGAGCTCTTCTGATTCTCTTATTTCCTCCCAGTAATATTTTTAGGTTCTCTTAGCTTTTATGCAATAGAGATGAAAATAATCATATGTAGAATAATAGAATAATACAGCATCTATATTCCATATGGCAATGATATAACTAGAGAATTTTAGGGTTAAAACTCAGTCCCAGCCAGCCTTGTACATCTGCTTCAGCTTCTTGCTCCCTAGTACAGCAACTGAAGAGATGAATGGTGGTGAAGTCAGAGAGGCAAGATTTATTCCATGTGTCCATGTTGGGAAGGAGTCAATTGACTTTATGTCTGCTCACCTAAAGCCTGAGCTTTAGGTTTAAACAGAGGTAGAACAAGGCAAGAGGGATTTATAGTGAAGCGCTTACAGAGTTTGGTCCAACATCATCTCAGCTCTGGTCTTGATAGGAGGTCTGTTGCTGGATGGGACAAGGTTCTCAGGTAAATGAATGCTTCTGCTCCCTGCTGTAGGCTCCCCAGATGGTTCTTACCTCAGAGGCCTGTCCTGTTTTCTGTCCTGAACCCAAGGACATTACAATGTTAGGAGAATGACTTATTCTGTCCTGTATCCATAGGAAAAGAGGCAGAGAGATGCAACTGAGGCAGAGGTGTCAGACTTCCATCCTGCTTTTAGTAGCCTGTGAGCCCTGTGAGGAGTCGGTGCTTCTTCACAGAAGCAGATTGTGCACTCCAGTAACCTAGCACTCAGTGAGGTAGAGGCAAGCAGATCTCTGTGAGTTCAAGGCCAACCTGGTCTACACAGCGATTCCAGGACATATATAGGCTACACAGAAAAATACTGTCTTGAAAAGCCAAACCAAACCAAATAAAATAAAAAAAAAAACTAACATAATGAATTTATTAAAGAGTACTTAGAAAATATTATTATATACTTATTTAACCAAAGTCTGAATTTAGACATGTTGGCTTTATGTCTAATATATGTGTAGTTAGACAATTGTTTGCACATTGTGTCATACAATATGATAAAGTTTTAAAAAGAAAACTTTAGGGATGAGACTGCCAACATGCTTCTTGTAATGATCCCCAGCACAGAAAGGAGAAATATAAGTTTGTAATGTAAAATATATTTAAGTAATAATCAATGAAAAGGCCAGTAATGATCCCTGGTCAAGTGGCCAGGCTGCTTTATCAGCTTAAATAAGCTCTGAAATGTTAAGCCGTGTGTCAAATGCAGGTATCATTTATGAATACCAATCATAAGTTTGATTAGATGGTCACAATACTGGCCGTGCCCATGTGACCAACGGGGTGGGGCATATGAACAGCTTAGACACATGGCAGTCCTATGAAGATCCCAGGGGATGAATCAGCCATGTGAACAGGAGTGGCCTCTGTGCTGGGCTAAACTGAGCCAGGGCTGAGTGACAGCTGAGGTATGAGGGTTTCTAGGAAGTAGCGGCTGAGTGGAGAGCTGAGTAGCCGGTTCAACCACAGAGAAATGGGAATTAGCTTTGAAGAGGTGAGTTTAGCTGGGGCGGGGGGGGGGGGGGGGGGGGGGTTGTAAATTGTTCCCCCGCTTTTTTGAGCCTTTTTTTTTTTTTTGTCGGAGTTCATTTTTTCTATTTCTTTTTTTTTTTTTTTTAGAGAAATAGGATAACATGCTTGTGTAATAAATGGATCACCCAAGCAGGAAAAAATAAGAAGAATTTTAAAAAGCTGGTCACACAGGAGGAAAGAGGACAGCCAGGCTGGGGCAGTGGACTCTGCTCACAGTTCTGGCACATGGCGGCTGAAGCAGGGACATCCCCATGGGTAGATGATAAGCTTGGGTTACATATCAGAATATATCTTAACGAAACAAATGAACAGAAAGCTAATAGATTGCGCTTTTGAAGTGATGAGCTCAGACGAAAATGGGAACATGGCTCCTTATCCCCAGAACCATAGCTGAGAGCCTGTGCGTGTACTGGCTTCCACAACACAAGTGAACATGACGCTGATGGCCGACAGACTCCAGGAAGCTGGAGCCACTCTTGGCCATTCCACATGTTTCAGATTGCTCAACAACGGGTTTAAACGAAATGTGTTTAAAATAGCAAATCATCAGGGTTTTTGTGGCCTTTTCAATATAAAATGCATTAAAATCAGTGTTAATTGGGGGACAATTATGTTGCACTTAGTAATGAAGAGACTAATTGATTTAGAAATAATTCTGCATCCTAATGTTTGAAACAATCTGTAAAAGACGGAGGTGTGAAAGCTCCTGGAAAATCATGAGCTTTGTGGAGATTAAAAGAGTGTGAACAACTGTAGTTCCTCAAGGCATGTTATTTTTTTTCAAAAGCTTAATTTTGTGTTAAACAATAAAAATGTTGACGAGACTGTGGGATATTAAAAAATAAATTAAAATTTTATTTTTGACAGCAAAAGAAAAATAAAAATTTTCGAACACATCTATAAGCAGAAAACAGTTATAATGTATACCATTGCATCTGAAATTAAGAATGAATTAATACAAACAAGGCTGGGCATGGTGACAGACAGGACCCTGTTTAGGTAACAAAAACAAGCAAAAATTAAAAATGAATAATGGAAGTTTAAATAAATTATATCTTCTTTGCTATAATAAGAGAATGTACACAACAAAGAGTTGATTATAGTTATTATTGTAATGATTAAATAGCTATAGGACAAATTATGTGTGAAAGGGGTATTTCTGGGACAAGAATGTCTCTGACCAATAAGGGAGAGAACTTATTAATTAATATATGGCATATGTTGTCTAGTTACATGAAACACAATATTTTTAGTCTATAAATTTATTCACAAAATTATGATAGTTATCTTGGTAAATAAACTGGATTTATATTTTGACTGTTTCAAATTCCATTGGGGGAGGGGAGGTTGTTTTTCAAGACAGGGTTTATCTGTGTAGTCTTAGACTTGCTTTGTGGACTGGCCTGACCTCAAACTCACAGAGTTTAGACTGCCTCTGCCTCTCTGAGTGCTGGGATTAAAGGCATGTATCACCATTCTAGGCTAAATTGCAAGGTTTTAAAGTTAATAGAGGCTGGTTTCCAGACTTGACGGTTTGCTGCTTTTGACCAGATTTCTCAATAGGTTTTGTCTTCATTAAGAACAATAAATTTGTTTGAATTTTATTTGAACTGCAAAGACATTTGTTCTTGGCCAATAATAGAAGGGAGGTGAACTCAAAAATCAACTTCTAAGTCTAGAAACATAAAAATGAAAGCAAGTGTGTGTGTGTTGGGTGGGGTGGGGGGGTATTTGTTTCTTTTTTGTGCCCTGGCAGAGGTTTTCCTGTAATTCCGGCTCTGTTTTGTTTTGTTTTGTTTCTTCTTTTTATTCTCCAGGGCTGATTCTTTTCTAGGGGGTTCTTGGCTATTGTCGGCTGTCACGACACTAAAGTGTGTGCCAATGCATTGAATACTTTTCTGTTGCTATGACAAAATGCCGTGACCAAGGCAGCAATAGAAAGAAGGGTTTATTTGACTCATGGCTCTAGAGGGATAAGACTGGGTCACAGTAGGGAAGCGCGGCAGCAGGCAGCAGAGACAGTGGCTGAAGCAGAAGCTTGGGGATTCCTGCCCTTTGCTACAAACACCTGGCAGAGAGAACTAACATGGAATGGTTATAGTCTTCAAACTTTCAATGTCTACCTTCAGTGACATATTTTCTACAGCAAGGGCATACCTCCTAAAACTTCCAAAGTGTGCCACAAGCTAGGTACGAAGTATCCAAATGCCTGAGACTATTTATGCTAGGACTTAAACTCTCTTAGCTAAACCCCAAAATGCATGCACTGCCAACAACAGCCACCATGCTTCACAAATAGACCTCACAGACTCATTGGTCCAAACTGAGCCCTTGTGGCCTTTGTCCATTGCCTCCCTCGTACCAAGTTTAGCCTCGAGATACCACTGTTTAGGTGCATGGCTGAGTTATTTGTGTTACTTATGACTTTACCTTATCCAGGATAGGCCAGAGTCCCTAGTGTAACCTTAGTATATCTTACATACATGGTTTACAGTGTAAAGCTAAGCCAAAAACCCCAAAAGGTGAATTCACAACTCGGCTCAATAAAAGCTCAGAATCCATGATAAAAAGTGAAGAAAAGAAACTTGTAAGCTGACTTGTAAGCTGCCAAGGTTCTCCTTGGCTAGGTCTGAGGTTAAATATGAGAATTAAGATTGTTATCAGTCATAAGGTGGATTTTATCATTCCTTCTAAGCATTTAGAATGAACAAAATTAATATCGTTTTTGTTTGTTTCATGGAGAAGTGCAGGCTATTGGGGGCAGTAACAGCATCTTTCCCTCCATTCTGCAGACTGGAGCTTGGTATGCCACACTTTTCTCCTGCTGCTTTCTTTATAAGCCAGGCTCTCTCTGTCAGCATCAATAGGAGCTGAAGTAACAAAGAGTAAGGGAGGGAAAAGAAGAAAGAGAGAAAAAAGAAGAAAAAGAAAGGGAGAACAAGGTAGAAGAAAGGAAATGGTTCTGGGTGAAAGAAAAATGATATTAAAGGATAAGCATAATGAAAGATGCAGAAAACTGGTAGACCAAGGATGTGTATGTCAACTTCTGTTTCTGGACAACAATGCCAAAATCCATTGTCTTCCAATAAGAGTCTAAAGGAACATGGAATAAATCAGAACTCAGTGGCTCAGAGAGTAGCAAAAGAATAATACCACCATATTGAAAAATAAATAAAGCATCCCTAGTGGAAATTTAGCTTCACAGAGCTTCAAACAATTATTTGTGGAATCGTGGAATTTATGGGCTCATCACATTCTCAGAGAGGTCCAGTATATTCAGACATTCTTATGGCACCCTATGCGCCTCTCAGTCTTTCCTTTTACTTTCTGAGAGAACTGAGTTCAGTTTATCTGTTTACACTGAGTGGAATTTGCTGTGAGTTTAACACTCTGTATAATCTTCCCATTGATTCTCCTTCATCTTGCTCATTTCCCATTCATCTTTTCTTCCCTGAGCTATGTCAAGATAAAGTTATTTCTATAGAAGAAAGTGGATATGATGGGGAATACACATCAAGGCACTCATAATTTTAAATTAAGCCGTTGTTCTGGGGCAGACCTCACAGTAACAACTGGTCTAAGGATGGCAGCCTCTTGCTCTCATTTTTTGTTTGCTCTGTTGTTGCTCACTACATAGAGATAAAGATAAGTAGAAGAAGAAGAGGAAGAAGAAGAAGAAGAAGAAGAAGAAGAAGAAGAAGAAGAAGAAGA
>NW_026590699.1:2483228-2578645 GCF_907164565.1 Psammomys obesus
AAGAAGAAGAAGAAGAAGAAGAAGAAGAAGAAGAAGAAGAAGAAGAAAGGTTAAAGTCACAGGAAGGGAAACCAAGGCAGAGAAAACCTAGGGCTAGGACCTCTGTGGATTTCTAATGTAACCAAAGATGAGGCCTTTGAGTCAAGCCTTGTGGAGGCAGATGAAATGTTGGGAGATGTGGAGCTATTACAAACCATAAGTGACTACAGGGTCTTTGGTGCTTAAGTTATTATCACAGGAAATAACTTCTCTGCGTTTTTGTCTCCTTAATCTCATTGGTCCCTGAATGGGGTGAGTCATACCTAAAGAATATGGCCAGAGCCACAGTGGCTCTGAAGTGTTGAAGGTCAGGAACTATTCCTCCTAGTAAACTTAGCACTGGGAAACCCAGACTATCCTAACTGCTTCATTCATCAGCCATGCATTTGGGAAAAACTCTAGAAGACAATAAAACCCTTTTCACACTCCTGCTTTTCTCTGTTACCATAAGCAAGCCTTGTCCATGTGTGTAACATTCCACCTTTGAGGTTTACAGAACTAAAGGATTCAATACAATTCAGGTCTAGATAAAAAACAAAAATGGAGAAGAACAAGAACAACAACAAAAACAAGAAAAAGAAAAAAGAGATTATACATCAAAGAGGGGAATGCGAGGAGATGAGGGACAGAAAGTGGGATTGGGAGGGAATGAAAGAGGTGATTCCAGTTGGGATACAAAGTGAATAAACTGTAATTAACATAAAAAATAAAATTTAATTTGAAAAGTCAGCTTTTTAGCCAAGAAGGAAATAAATAGACGCCCCATCTACACTGAATAGGGCCTTCTAAACAATGAAGCTCAGATAAGGAGGAGCAATTTGGAAAAAATAATTCAATGCCAAACGCCTTCACAGTATTCGGCTGCTCTAACATCTAACACTTGCTGACCCAGAGCACAGGGAGACACTAGCCCAAGGCCCCAGTTTGGCTATGGATCTATGAAGACAGTCCTGACTCCTGCACACAGAGTCAGGGATAGCCTGTCTGTCAGGATACCAAAGGGGGCAGACATCTTCCCTTCCCCGTCAACTGGTGAGACTTTGTTTATGTCACTCTCCAGTCTTCTTAGAAGACCCTCTGCTTCTGTCACTCTGTGAAGTCCCTCCTGTGAAAGGTTTCCCCAGTAGAGTCTCAGACACAGAAGATATCAACAGCAGTGAAAAGGTCCGCTTTCTTCTTAGAAATAACAAAGCTCACATTTTATGAGGGATGGTAGGTGACAGATAACTGCTTTCATTTTGTTGGTCCAGAAAAAGAAAAAAAGAAAATCAGGGCATCAATAGCCTCTTGTTTTTTTTCTGGCTTCAGGGAAGATTGGGTGACACAAGTAAACACCATCTGGTCTTGGCTAAAATAGTGTTTCCTGTGCCTTGGTCACAAACTTTTTCTCTTACTGGGCATCGTGGTCAGGAGGGGTCTGGGGCCACAGACTCTTAGAAATGGACGAGACATAGAGTAAGGAGGGGGAGCAGCAGCTGCTGGCCTGCTGTTTTATTTTGATTGCCATTTCTTGGGCTGAAATGATTGACAGTGCTGAGGCACAGGAGCAATCTAAGGAGTAAGCAGCAGGCTCCTGACCACCTTTGCTTGCTGTATGTAGTCTCCTCCAGAGAAATTAACCAACTGAGCAATGCATAGACTCCCAGAGGAGTGCTTGAGAAGAAAGGGGAGCTCAGGGCAGTGAAAGAAAAAGGAAGAGGAAGGCCACTTTCACTCCCAGCTTTCTCCCCACTTGAGTTCTCATTTCTAAAAGCAAGGGATTCCTCCTGCACACTTTGGCTCATATCCTGTTTTGTTTTATTTAGATCCTTATCTTAATCTGAGAGAGGAAACTACAGTGCAACATATATATCACAGACAGGAAAGCTCTGCTAGGAAAGGAGGGAATGAAGAAGGGAGGAGGAGGAAGGGAGGGGAATGAAGGGAAGGGTAGGAAAGGAAAGGGAAGAAAAGAAAGGAAAGTGTAGGAGGAAAGGGAAGAGAAGAGAAAGGAAGGGGAAGGGAAGGGAAGGAAAAGGAAGAGAGGGAAGGAATATGAGGGGAGGGGAGGAGAAGGGAAGGGAAGGGTAAAAGAAAGGAAAGAGAAAGAAGGAAAAGGAGGGGAAGGGAAGGAGAGTAATTCCCTCATGGTTAACCTGCAGTATTTTGAGCATGGCATTTTTATCATGCTTCCTATCATTGCCATCTGATAACTTTTAAGTGGTTGAATTAAAGCATGAATAAACACATGATCAACATCTATTTTGTGAAAAGACTTTCATGAATACATCAAATTATTTAAAAAACATTAGGGTGAGGGTCACTATGGAAACTCTAAGAGCACAACCTAGCCTGTGTGGTTGGGGAGAGAATGGTGGTGCATCCAGTTGTGTTTCCTGATGGTGAGTGGGTTTGGATGTGGAATGTAAGCTCTGCTGTCAATTATTTTTAGCTCTGGATACATGATCATGAGATAAATTTTGCTGCCAAAAAGCCCTAATTATTTGTAGCCTGTTTCCCATCTGTTTAATCTCAACTACCTTTTAGATCCTGGTTCATAGATCAGGGGTTGGTGGAAGTGTGTAATGGGAATAAAGATTCAGTGAACAGAAAAAAAAAAAGAATGGGTTTGATGTAAGATTAAAGTATGGCTTTGTGAACCCTGAGTCTCATCTGATAATTTACTTTTTTTTTCCCCTTTCAGTAAAAAAGGCGATCGAGCTGAAGTCCAGAGGAGTCAAGATGCTACCAAGCAAGGACAGCAGCCACAAAAACTCTGTCTGTGAGTCACTTGCTTTCTGTGTGAGGATGGATGGACCAATTGGAGGGGGAAACAGGAGTGGATCTAATGGTCCCTAATTACATTCTTTTTGAGATGGTGCTTCAATTTTAACTGTCCTTCTCTTCTGCTTTGAAAGAACTTCGCAGGAAACAGATATCAGGCATGACCTGTTGACAGTTATATATCTTATTTCCTAAACATATCTCAACTCTGTTTCTTGTCTTTCCCTGTAAGAGGCTAGACCTTGAAGATTTCTTTCTTAAAACTGTCACACACAGAGATATCTGGAGGACTCTCTTTTCTCTAGTCATTCCACCCCTCATCCCCACAGCACACACTAGACTGGTCTTTGAAAAATGGAACTTTGGGTCTTTGGGTCTTCTAGTTTGATGTCATTGATCATTTACTGCCTGCAGAGTAGAGGATTTGGGCAGCATGCCTGTCCTTCCTAAGAGAAATGCAATGTTGTAGAGCATGCATCTCTTCCTGCTCAGATGTACTCAGGGGCATTGTGCTTTCTCAATAGCTGTGGGATGGATGAAGGTGGCCAGTCACTCAGTGATGTCATCCTGCCTTGATCTGTAAAGACTTACCTTTCATAGCTGGTCTGACTGTTCAGTGTTCTCGGTTATAGATCCAAATCTGAATTCTCATCTAGATGGTTGCATATACTTCACAGACTTTCCCTGTGGGTTTCCTTCCCTCTGATGATGCCATCAGGCTCTACTACAGTGCTGAGGATTTATATATTATATTGCCTTGTGGTCACCTTCTTCCCCAGACGTCTGCTCACAGTCCCCCCATTCTGTGTTCACTGGGTATTCCCATATCTGAATGCTTGCAATGGGTGCTGTAAAACAACTATACCCTGTAAATGTTTGTTACATTTTCTTGATAATCACAGTCCATGTCTTTCAAATGAAATAGGGGGAGGGGAGATACATTTTTTAAAAGATACATTTTTTAAATGATTGACAGAAGTGGGAAGGAAGGGTTTTTGCTCATCTATATAAAGTTTCAGTGTCTTGTTAACACTGGCTGTATGTCTTACAGGTAAAAACTAAAGTGTTGGTAATAATTTTGAAAAGATTAATTTTATGCTTGAAATTTTTGAAGAGGTGATCTACAGTCTGTCAGAATAATTTGTCAGGTGGTTAAGTCATTGTATTAAGTGAGCATTAGATCTGACGCTCTGCCCACTGGAAACACATTTATCTGCTGGGGTGACACTGGCATAGCTTATTCATACAAGACTCTCTCCTGTCCCCACTGAAATGGAAGTACAAATCTGACATAACAGTTCCCTTTTAAGTATCAGATATTATTCTTTCCCGTCTCCAAGCACTACTAAACTCTCTGTGCCATGCTTGTGGATTCATCGGTAAGGAAATGGAAGAACAGAAGAAGCTATGAGCTTTCCAGGACCACTGTGTGTTTGAGGGAAATATGTCACCCTGAAGGGACAGCTGAGGGTGAAATGAGGTATTTTCTAGTGAAAGCTGAAGGCACAAGCTCTGGCTGTATAAAAACTTGCTATATTCAAGTCCAAGATTCATCGTCAATAATGCTAAACCAGCAATCATTTGTGGAAGGTTATCAGCAAGATAAGTCGGGATATTCTAAGTGCACCTTACCCATCTTTGTCATGCGTGGGCACTGAAGAGTTAGCTGTCCTATGTGGGGCATCTCTGTCTAAGAAGGAGGGTTCAGATTTTCTATGAGTCATCACAGGGCTTAGCAGCAGGGGACCTTGCTCTGCACAGGCCAGGAAAGATGCTGACACTGGCCTCACCTCTGTCTCTGCTCTGACAGCTGGAGGTGGGCCCGTTAGGACATGCTCTGGGCCTGCTGTGAGCCAACAAGGATAGCTGTTTTCCCTTTGTGCTCTACGAATTCCTTACCATCTCTATGAGGTAAGGTGTGAGAAAGCAATTTACATTCTTCACACTTAGGGTAACCACTGCAAGTGGATTTCCACAGGATGAGGTGCATTGTGCACATTAGGGATGCTGGGTCCGATTCCTCCAATGCCCTCCACTGAGGTTCGGACTCCAGACTCCTAGGCCCACTCTGAGAGTTTAGAGGCTACAGCCCCTTACCATAAGACATATGCTCACCTGACTCCTGTTAGAAACAGGCTACAGGGACTGAAACTTCGACAGGAAAGCTGGGGGTTGGGTGGTCATGTGTACACTTTCAGGGAAATACGTGTGTGTGTGTGTCTGTGTGTTTGTGTGTGTATTTTATCAGGACATCTCCAACTTCTTCTTGTCAAACTGCAACTGCAGCAACCAGGAACAGCAGGAAGGAACAGCAGCTTTTTTATTCTTCTTTGGAGTGCCCTTGCCCCTCTCTGGTCTCTGGGCATAAATACCCTCTCAGGAGTCCCCAGAATTCCAAATGTAAACTATCTGCACCTGGCAAAAATCATGCCCCTGCTAATGCAGAAGGTAAATCATATTTACCAGCTG
The DNA here is from genome assembly GCF_907164565.1 of Psammomys obesus. NCBI lineage: Eukaryota > Metazoa > Chordata > Mammalia > Rodentia > Muridae > Psammomys > Psammomys obesus. The sequence goes on from NW_026590699.1 coordinate 2,488,500, forward strand.
TAGACAAGCTGAAGCAGTCCCCTATTCCACATGTGAGATTAAAAAATATTCATATAACATAACTGGGTTTTTAAAGACAACAAAATTCTTACAACATGCATGTGTGTGTGTGTGTGTGTGTGTGTATGTGTGTTTATGTGTGTGTGTGTACGTACATGTATTTAACCCAGGCTGGCCTTGAAATGTGTTAGTCCATCTGGCAAGTGTTGAGATCACAAGTATACAGTACTAGACCCTGATGTTGTGTGGACAGGGAGAGATACAGTCTCTCCTCTTCCTTGTCCGGATGCTTTCCCTGAAAGGATGGACAGGTGGATGCCTTTCCAGCACATTCATATAAACAGCCACGAGGCAGGAGGAACACAGATGCTTGTTGTTGCTTTTGAGCTGGGAACAATTTCCCCATGCAAAGCTAATGACAAATGACTTTACAAATACAGACTTGCTCCACAGAAACGACAGCACATTCTAGCTGGCTCTTGAATGTTGGGTTACCTCTGTTTATGCCAAACAGGAAAGGAACGTGGGTTCTAGAGCCTTGTCTAATCTTACTCTGCCTTTAAATGCATGGTGAATGTGGAACCAGCATGCATTGCTGTGTAGGTTTTGGGGGAGTAATAGACACCAGAAAGAAATATACCCAAGTACCTCCTCTTATAGTTTATTTTCTTCTCTCCTGTCAGATTGTTTTGTAATCAATATTATCTACCATGAAAAACACACTTCAAGTATAATCGAATTCATGCCAACTTTGCATAAAGACCATATATCTTACTTTGGGTTTTATTGCTGTGAAGACACACCATAACCATGGCAACTCTTATAAAAGAAAATATTTAATGGGAGCTGGTTTACACGTTCAGAGATTTAGTCCATTATCATCATGGTGGGAAGCATGGCAGCATGCAGGCAGACATGGTGCTAGAGAAAGAGCTGAGAGTTCTACATCTTGATCCACACGTAGCAAGAAGAGACTGTGAGGCACACTGGGCATAACTCGAGCAAAGGAGACCTCAAAGTCCACCGCCACAGTGATATACTTCTTTCAACAAGATCAGACATACTCCCAAAAGCCACATCTCCTAACAGTGCCACCTGTGTGACCAAGATGTGGGGGCCATTTCTGTTCAATGCACCACACCATGCTATTGACAGACAACAGACAAAAGTTGATTGGTTTTTTTTTAATTTTTAAATTATTTTTATTTTTATCAATTACACTTTATTCACTTTGTATCCCCCTTGTAGTTCCCTCTCTCCTCCCCTCCCAATCACACTCTCCCTCCCTCTTCCCCACCTGTGCCCCTCCCCCAGTCCATTGATAAGGGAGGTCCTCCTCCCCTTCCCTCTGATCCTAGTCTATCAGGTCTCATCAGGAGTGGTTGCATTGTCTTCCTCTGTGGCCTGGTAAGGCTGCTAACCTTCAGGGGGAGATGATCAAAGAGCAGGCCAATCAGTTCTTTTCAGAGACAGTCCCTGTCACCATTACTATGGAACCCACTTGGACACTGAACTGCCATGGGCTACCTCTGTGCAGGGGTTCCAGGCTATCTCCATGAGTGGTTCTTGGCTGGAGTATCAGTCTCAGAAAAGACCCCTGTGCCTAGACTTTTTGGATCTGTTGCTCTCCTTGTGGAGCTCCTGTCCTCTCTAGGTCTTGCTATCTCCCACTTCTTTCATGAGATTCCCTGCACTCTGTCCAAAGTTTGGCTATGAGTCTCAGTATCTGCCTCAATACCTTGCAAGGTAGAGCTTTTCAGAGGCCCTCTGTGGTAGGCTCCTCTCCTGTTCCCTGTTTTCTCCCTCTTCTGATGTCCATCTTCTTTGCCTTTCTGAATGGGGATTGAGCATCTTAGCCAGAGTCCTCCTTCTTGAAATGCTTCCTTAACTGTACAGATTTTAGTATGTTTATCTTATATTATATGTCTAATATCCACTTATGAGTGAGTATATACCCTGTGTGTCTTTCTGCTTCTGGGATATCTCACTTAGGATGATCTTTTCCAGTTCCCACCATTTACCTGCAAATTTTATGATTTCCTTGTTTTATATCGCTGAGTAATATTCCATTGTGTAAATGTACCACAATTTCTATATCCATTCCTCAACTGAGGGACATCTGGGTTGTTTCCAGCTTCTGGCTATTACAAATAAAGCTGCTACAAACATGGTTGAGCAAATGTCTTTGTATACTTGAGTGTCTTTCAAATATATGTCTAGGACTGGTATAGCTGGATCGTGAGGAAGCACTATTCCTAATTGTCTGAGAAAGCACCAACTTGATTTCCAAAGTGGTTGTACAAGTTTACATTCCCACCAGCAGTGGATGAAGGTTCCCCTTTTCCACATCCTCCCCAGCATGTGTTGTTACTTGAGTTTTTGATCTTAGCCATGTTGATGGGTGTAAAGTGAAATCTCAGGGTTGTTTTGATTTGCATTTCCCTGGTGACTAAGGCATTGATCATTTCTTTAAGTGTTTCTCTGCCAGTCGATATTCCTCTTTTGAGGATTCTCTGTTTAGCTCTATTCCCCATTTTTTAATTGGATTACTTGGTTTGCTGCTTTTCAGCTTCTTTAGTTCTTTATATATACTGGATATTAGCCCTCAGTCAGATAAAGGGTTGGTGAAGATCCTTTCCCAATCTGTAGGCAGTCGTTTTGTTTTGATGACGGTGTCCTTTGCTTTACAGAAGCTTTACAGTTTCATGAGGTCCCATTTATTGATTGTTGCTCTTAAGGTCTGTCCTGTTGGTGTTCTGTTCAGGAAGTTGTCTCCTGTGCCAATGAGTTCAAGGCTCTTCCCCACTTTTTCTTCTAACAGGTTTACTGTGTCTGGGTTTATATTGAGGTCTTTGATCCACTTGGACTTTAGCTTTGTGCAGGGTGATAAGTTTTGTATTTTTCTACATGTAGAGATCGTTAGACCAGAGATCCATTTGTTGAAGATGTTATATTTTTTCCATTGTATGGTTTTGGCATCTTTGTAAAAAATAAGGTGTCTCTAAGTGTTGGTTTATTTTTCTGGGTCCTCTGTCTGATTCCATTGATCCACCATTCTCATTCTATGCCAGTACTATGCAGTTTTTATTACTGTTTCTCTATAGTACAGCTTGAGATCAGGGATGGAGATACCTCCAGAAGATCTTTTATTGTAGAGGATTGTTTTAGCAATTCTGGGTTTCTTGTTATTTCATATGAAGTTGAGAATTTTTCTTTCAAGGTCTGTAAAGAATTGTGTTGGTAATTTGATGGGAATTGCATTGAATCTGTAGATTGCTTTTGGCAAGATGGCCATTTTCACTATATTAATCCTGCCAAGCCATGAGCATGGGAGAACTTTCCGTCTTCTGATATCTTCTTCTACTTCTTTCTTCAGAGACTTGAAATTTTTTTCATACAAGTCTTTGACTTCCTTGGTTAGGGTCACACAAGGTACTTTATGTCTTTGTGGCTATTGTGAAGGGTGTTGTTTCCCTAATTTCTTTGTTAGCCCTTTTGTCTTTTGTATACAGGAGGGCTACTGATTTTTTTGAGTTAACTTTGTATCCAGCCACTTTGCTGAGGTGTTTAACAGCTGTAGGAGTTCCCTGATAGAACTTTTGGGGTCACTCAGATATACTATCATTCATCTGCAAATAGTGATTCTTTGAATTCTTCGTTTCCAATTTGTATCCCCTTGATCTCCTTTAATTGTCTTATTGCTTTAGCAAAGGACTTCAAGGGCTATGTTGAAGAGATAAGGAGAGAGTGGGCAGCCTTGCCTTGTTTCTGAATTCAGTGGGATTGCTGTAAGTTTCTCTCTGTTTTAGTTTAATGTTGGCTATCGGCTGGCTCTATGTTGACTTTACTATGTTAAGGAATGTATCTCTGATCTCTCCAATACTTTAAACATGAATGGATGTTGGATTTTGTCAAATGTTTTCATCATCTAAGGAGATTATCATGTGTTTTTTTTCTTTCAGTTAGTTTATATGGTGGATCACATTTGATGGATTTCTATATATTGAACCACCCCTGCATACCTGGGATGAAGCCTATTTGGTCATAGTGGATGATATATTTGATGTGTTCTTGTATTTGGTTTGCAAGTATTTTGTTGAGTATTTTTGCATCAATGTTCATAAAGGAGATTGGCCTGAAATTCTCTTTCTTTGTTGAGTCTTTGTGAGGTTTAGGTACCAAGGTGACTGTGGCTTCATAGAATGGGTTTGGTAGTGTTTCTCCTGTTTCTATTTTATGGAATAGTTTGAAGAGAATTGAGGTTAGCTTTTCTTTGAAGGTCTGGTAGAATTCTGTGCTGAAACCATCTGGTACTGGGATTTTTTTTTTTTGGATGGGAGACTTTTGATGACCAATTCTATTTCCTTAGGGGATATAGGACTATTTAATTGATTTACCTGGTCTTGATTCAGCTTTGGTAAGTGGAATCGATCAAGAAAATTGTCCATTTCATTTAGATTTTCAAATTTAGTGGTGTATACACTTTTGAAGTAAGTCCTAATGATTGTTTGGATTTCCTCAGTGTCTGTTGTTATGTCCCCCTTTTCATTTCTGATTTTATTAATTTAGATAGTGTCTCGCTGCCTTTTAGTTAGTATGGCTAAGGGTTTGTCTATCTTGTTGATTTTCTCAAGGAACCAGTCTTGGTTTCATTGATTCTCTGAAGTGTTTTCTTTGTTTCTAATTTATTGATTTCAGCCCTAAGTTTGATTATTTCCAGCCATATACTCCTCTTTGGTGTGTCTGCTTCTTTTTACTCTAGGGCTTTTAGGTGAGCCATTAAGTTGTTTGAATATGATGTTTCAAATTTATTCTTGAAGGCACTTAGTGCTATGAACTTTCCTCTTAGCACTGCTTTCATCATGTCCCATAAGTCTGGGTAGGTTGTGCCTTCATTTTCATTGAATTCTAGGAATACTTTAATTTCTTTATTTCTTCCCTGACCCAACTGTCATTGAGTAGTGAGTTGTTCAGTTTCCATGTGTGTGTAGGCTTTTTTGCTATTTCTGTTGTTGTTGAGGTCCAGCTTTAGTCCATGGTGATCAGATAGGATACAAGTGGTTATTTCAATCTTCTTCTATCTGTTGAGACTTGCTTTGTGACCAACTATATGGTCTATTTTGGAGGATCTCTGAGGTGCTAAGAAGAAGGTAAATTCTTTCGTGTTTGGGTAAAAGGTTCTGTAGATGTCTGTTAGGTCCGTTTTATTAATAATCTCTGTTAGAGTTATTTTTTCTGTTTAATTTCTGTTTTGTTGACCTGTCCTTTGTTGAGAAGGGAGTGTTGAAGTCTCCCACTATTAATGTGTGGGGATCTATGTGTGGTTTAAGTTTTATTAATGTTTCTTTTACAAAACATTGTAAATGTTGGTGCCCTTGTATTTGGGGCATAGATATTTAGGATTGTGATGTCTTCCTGGTGGAATTTTCCCTTGATGAGTATGAAGTGACCTTCCTCATCTCTTTTTATTAATTTTGGTTGAAAGTCTATTTTATTATATATTAGAATGGTTAGTCCTGCTTGATTTTGGGGTCCATTTGGTTGGAAAGCTGTTTTCCAGCCCTTTACTCTCAGATAATGCCTATCTTTGTGACTTAGGTATGTTTCTTGTATGCAACAGATTGTTAGGTCTTGTTTATGTATCCATTCTGGTAGTCTGGTAGTCTTTTTATTGAAGAATTGAGTCCATTGATGTTGACAGAGATTAATGACCAGTGGCTGTTAGATCCTTTGATATTGATGTTGGCTGTGGTAGTATGTTTGTGTGCTTGGCTTCTTTTTGTTTTGCTGTAGTGAGGTTGTTTATTTCCTGTGTTTTCTTGAAAGTAATTAGTTTTCTTGGGTTGTATTTTTCCCTATAGTATCTTCTGTAACTCTGGATTTGTGTGTAGGTATTGTTAAAATTTGTTTTTGTCATTGTAAATCTTGTTTACTCCGTCTATGAGGACTGAGACTTTTGTTGGGTACAGTAGCCTGGGCTGACATCTGTGTTTTCTTTGGGTCTGCATGATATCTGTCCAGGCCCTTCTGGCTTTCATAGTCTCTGTTGAAAAGTCAGGTGTGATTCTGACCATTATATGTTACTTGGCCTTTTCCCCTTGCAGCTTTTAGTAATTTTTCTTTGTTCTGTATACTTACTGTTTTGATTATTATGTAGTGGAAGGATTTTTTTTCTGGTCTAATTTATTAGATGTTCTGTAGGCCTCTTGTATTCTTATAGGCCTCTCCTTTAAGTTGAGGAAATTTTCTTCTGTGATTTTGTTAAAAATGTTTTCTGGGCCTTGGAGGAGGGAATCTTCTTTTTTTCCTCTATTTCTATTATTCTTAGGTTTTGTCTTTTCATATTGTCTTGGATTTCTTGGATTGTGTCAGGAATTTTTTAGATTTATTATTTTCTTTGACAGATACATCGATTTCTTCCATTGTATCTTCCACACCTAAGATTCTTTCTTCCATCTCTTGTAGTCCGTTGGTTATGCTTATTTCTGTACTTCCTGTTTTCTTTCCTAAGTTCTCCCTCTCCATGATTTCCTGTTTGTGTTTTCTTTAATTTTTCCAATTCTATCTTCAGATCTTGAACTGTTTTGTTGATTTCCTTCTCCTGTCTGACTGTATTTTCCTGCTTTTTCTTCAATTCTCTCACCTGTTTGAACATTCCTCTGTTTCTTTTATTTTTTTTTCAATGATTTAATCATTTCCTCTCTAAAAGTCACAAACTGTTTTGCTCTGTCTTCCTATATTTCTTTACGGATGGCCATAATCTGTTTGATTTTATCTTCCTCTAATTCTTTATGCATTTTATTTGTTTCCTCCATTAACCTCTTCATAAGCATAGATGTAAGGTCATCTTCTTTTATTTATTTATTTATTATTAAATTTCATTTATTTTAGTGTGTCCAGAGCTACTTGTCCCTGGATACCTGGGTTCTGGGGATGCTATATTGCTTTGCTTTTTGTTGGTTGTGCTTTTACACTGGCCTCTACCCATCTGTCTATCTTAGGTGTTGTGTGTTAGTTTTTGGTGTCTTCTGGAGTCCTGGGGTGGGATAATTCCCTTGGCAGGGTTCTGAAGGAGATCTCCTCAGCTTTTTTATTATGGTCAACTGAATGGTAGTGCATCTCAGGAATTGTCACAGTTCACCTCAGGCATATGGACCTGTCTGGTTACTGTGGTGTTGACAAAGGCTCTCCTCTCATCAAGGGAACTCCTGGAGATGGCTATGCTGCTGCTGGATTTCTTGCTCTGAATTTAGTGAGCTGTTTCTGCTACTGTTAAGCTGTACTTACTGGTCACAGCCCTGGTGAAGAACCATGGAGTCCCTTGATTTTGTCAGTTTAGGTAGAGATAACTGATTTCACCTTGGAGCAGTATCTAAGGTCTGCTCCAATGACGCTCAGGCTTTTGTAGATCTGAGGGTGGATCAGTGTGCCCCAGTACCCTAGCCGTAATCAGTGGCAACTGAGCACAGCACTCATACATGCAGTAGAAGGCCAGAGCTTAGGGCCTGTGGTAACCCAGAAACTTTTCTGGAGCTGGGTTTCTGAGGGTTGGAACCAATGTTTCCCCTGAGTCTGTGGTGTTTGGTGTCTGCAGGTCCTTCTGGGATGGTGAGTAGAGCAAGCAGGTGTGTTGTTCTGCCTTGCTGGCGACTGGGCCACTGGGTGTCTGGGCGCTAGAAGCAACCCAGGGACTTTTGAAGAGAACTTTTTTTTTTTTTTGATGGGTCAGGGATGTGTGCTGAGTGCTCCGAGGTCAGACCTGCTCTTCCCCTCACTGTGGGCTTCCACCCAACAGAAAAACTTAGTCTCTGGTGCCCTGGGGCCCTCATTTCTGTCTGGGACGGTAGGTTGGGTGCACAGGAAGGACTCTGTGCTGGTAGCTAAGCACCCCACTTTGGGCTGGCATCTGGGTGCCTTCCAGACCTGGGTCTTTTTCCAGGGCTTGTCTGGGTGACCTAAGGTCAGTCCTGATCACTTCCTGCACTGTGGGGTTTTCTCTCGACTAGACTGGAAATCCCACTCCCTGGTGTTGTGGGGATCACAGTTCAGTCTGGGACAGTGATCAGAGCACACTGGCGGCGTGTGGCTCTGGGCTGGTGCCTAAGCACCTGCAGGACCGTAAACTGTTCCAAGGTTTAGCTGGGTGATCTGAAGCTGATTGAATCCCACAATGTGGTGTTTCCTTTTAGCTAGGAAACATAGTCACTGGTGTTTTAGGGCCCAGAGTTCAGTATGTTTGTCACTGTGCAGATCCTGCTGTGCTACTGGTCAGAAAGAGTGTCCTTCTGGCACCGCCATCTTGGATCCCAGCAGTTGATTGGATCCCAGCAGTTGATTGTTAATTGTGTTTATGATGGCATCCACTGCACTGGCTGCTACCCTGTACTTTGACTTGTGTGGAAGAGGATATTGATAAAATCTATGTCTCTGCTTTTAAGACCTCTTCTTCAAAGTGGGACCTCACTCAGGAGACAGTAAACTGTGTGCCACAACTACAGAATGTTTGTGTTCTGTTCTTGCATGCCTGGTGGACCCATTTCATAACATGGGCTATTTGAAAAAAAATGTATCCTTTGACCTTGTGCCATAGTGTACTGACACATCCATTATCCTACTTTTTGGTTTTGTAAGTTTGAAGCAACTATAGTAAACAAATAAAAAGAGTAGTGACTACATATTCTCAAAAAAAATTAGGTATTCTATCTTGATTCAATTCTTGTTTCTCTGAAACAGTGTGACTAAGGACACAAATCCCCAGCATTGGGTTTCACCAGAGACATCTTCTGGCCTGGGTCTTCTCCTTATAAATGGATCTGTAGAAGCTATGAGGAAGGAAAGGAAGAAACTGAATTCTCATTAATCGGGCACCTCTGGGAGATTAGGGAGAGAAGCCAGCTCACCATTTTTACCGTTTCAGAAAATTATTTTCATGTGACCCACTTTGAGGATAGACCTAGGCCTGCCATTCTGATTTCACTCCTGACTCTAGCTTTTCCTATCCACCTGTCTGCCTAGAGCACAGTGCCCACCTTTCATTGCAGAAGTGCATCTGCCATAGATGATGTCAGCTTACTTCATGTTCTGAAACCAGTCTGGACCTCATCTCCAGCATCTTCACAGGTTGTAATTGCCCAGGTAGTGAGAGGTGTGGTTGCTCTGTTGAAGAATCTTTCAATCAATATGACTTGTCTTGCCCATATACAGAAATCATATCGTGTTTTATAAAAATGTCATTAAAGATACCATTAAAGATACCGTGTGTGCTGCTAAGTGTGCAGGGGCACCTCTTTACCATCAGGGCTCATTTCCAGGACAGGATTTACTTGAATGATAGCACACATGTGTGACCTCTCCTCTTGCTTAATAGGAGCTCTGCCTGCTGTTGCAAGATCCAGGTTCCTCGAGTAGAGTCATCCAGATCAGCTTTAAGGCAGAGTTTGAAAGAAGGAGAAATAATAGTTCCATTAACCTCTAACAGCCATTGCAGGTTTAATAATAAAAAGAGGGATAATTGCCCCAATCTGCTTTCTTACATTGCATGTAATTCCAGGGTGCATTGAGATCATTACAGATCTTTGCTGTCCTCAGAAGGCTCTATCCTCATATTGCATGAAAGTACTAGATTGAATGTAGCTCTTTATAAATCAGGTTAGTAAATTATGCAGCGTCTGAATAGGCTTTTGTCACTGCAGGAGCTGAAATATCTTCTCTAATACCCGGGAAAACCTTACTGCAAAAAGCTGGTGTCTAGACACATCTGAGGAAGGAAAGCCAAAAGAGAAATTGCCTGCAAAGCCAGGTGGTCCATCACAGCACACAGGATACTCACACGCATGGAATTCTTAAGGCAACCAGGAAAGTAAGATCCATTAAAATATGAAAAAATGGCACTTCACTGTGTTGGAGATGGTGAAATTAAAGTCCAAGGCTACTGGAAAATAAAAAGCTCTTTAAGCATCCTGAGCAACCAAGTCCAAGGCCTGACTTATTAACTAAAGGAAAGAATTCTCTTAGGAAAATGACTGGAGGCTACATTCTGTTGCTCGTAAGAGTGACAGGGAAGCACAGAGAAGGTACCTGCGCTGGCAGGGACACTGAGGGCTTAGCATGCCCATGGCAGATTCTAGGAGTTCAGCATATCATGTACGTTTTCTTTAAACTGTGTAAAGTAAAATAACCTAATATTTTTATCTTTGGATCTCTGGGTGACTGTGGTACTGTTGGTCTTCAGGTGTCTGTAGAGTGGGGCTAAATCTAGTGTCTGTCAGATGAGGGAGCCTCAGTGGTGTTAGGTAAATGATCTTATGTGACTGTATCATTGGGAGTTCGGTCAGAAAAGTCCAAATGCTAAATTGATCAATCAGCGAAACTCTGTTCTCAATTACACTCTAAATCTGTCTACTTTAGACACAAAGACAATAAGTCAGCAAGATCAGTTAATGAGGCTGGCTTTCAAGGTAGATAAGTAGGTGGATTTCAGAATCAAGAAATATATGATGAATAGAGTGGGAGCCAGGTCATTTCATTAAGAACATGCTCTAAAGCTATAGAGAGAACATTGAAAATAGTACCAAAGGCATTTGGTTCATTACTGTCTTCATGGAATTGCAGAATTATATAATCAAGCTCACTTCTGTTTCCCACAGAAGAAAGAATCAGATTGCCTATAACTGACAATCTTGGCTTCAGTCTATGAGAAGTTTTGAGGTAAATATGCCAAGTTTCTTACTAAGATGCCAGCATGCTCCTTGTTTTTAGTCAATTTTAAGGAACTTGATAGATACTCTGTGGTGTGACACATGAAAGGAGAGGCCCAGAGATGGTGTTGATATAGGCCAAAGAACAGACAATGTGTCTGCCTTTCTCAGTGTTCTCAGAAAACTTTAAGCCCAAATATCAGCCAGGGTCACCCAGGAGTGAATAGACTAACCTGCACCTGCTAGGCCTCCTCCAAAGTCTTCCCCCTCTCCTGTGCCACAAACAGGCTGACAAGTTTGTATTTTAAAAACCGTTAACTATCTACCAGATCTTTTTCCACATTTTGACTTTGAAATTGTTAAGAATTCACAAGACATGGCAAAAATTGCAAGAGGCTGTTCTTTTTTTTTGAATTTTTTAGTTAATTACAGTTTATTCACTTTGAATCCCAACTGTAGCCCCCTCTCCTGTCCCCTCCCAATCCCACCCTTCCTCCTCTTCTTCTCCTATGCCCCTCCCCCAGTCCTATGATAGGGTAGGTCCTTTTCCCCTTCCATCTGACCCTAGTCTATCAGGTCTCATCAGGACTGGCTTCTTTGTCTTCCTCTGTTGACTGGTAAGGCTGCTCCCCTTCCAGTGGAGGTGATCAAAGAGCCAGCCCATGAGTTCATATCAGAGACAGTCCCTGTTCCTATTATTGGGGAATCCTCTTGGACACTGAGCTGTCATGGGCTACATTTGTCCAGAGATTCTAAGTTATCTCCATGAATGGTCCTTGCTTGGAGTATCAGTCTCAGAAAAGAACCCTGTGCACAGATTTTTTGGTTCTGTTGCTCTCCTTGTGGAGTTCCTATTCCCTCCAGGTCTTTCTATCTCCCCCTTCTTTCATAAGATTCCCTGAACTCTCCAAAAAGTTTGGCTATGAGTCTCAGCATATGCTTTGATACCCTGCTGAGTAGAGTCTTTCAGAGGCCATCTGTGATGGGCTCCTGCCCTGTTCCCTGTTTTCTCCCTCTTCTTTTGTCCATCTTGTTTGCCTTTCTGTATGAAGATTGGGCTCCTTACCAGGGTCCTCTTTCTTGATTAGCTTCCTTAGGTGTACAGGTTTTAGTATGATTATCCTATAGTATATGTCTAATATCCACCTATAAGTGAGTATATACCATGTGTGTCTTTCTGCTTCTGGGATATCTCACTCAAGATGATCATTTGTAGATCCCACCATTTGCCTGCAAATTTCATGATTGCTTTATTTTTAATTGCTGAGGAGTACATCCTTAGTCATCAGGGAAATGCAAATCAAAATGACCCTGAGATTTCACCTTACACCCATCAGAATGGCTAAGATCAAAAACTTGAGTGACAACACATGCTGGAGAGGTTGTGGAGAAAGGGGAACCCTAATACATTACTGGTGGGAATGTAAACTTGTACAACCACTTTGGAAATCAAGTTGGTGCTTTCTCAGACAATTAGGAATAGTGCTTCCTCAAGATCCAGCTATACCAGTCCTAGACATATATCCGAAAGATGCTCATATATACAACAAGGACATTTGCTCAACCATGTTCATAGCAGCTTTATTTGTAATAGCCAGAAGCTGGAAACAACCCAGATGCCCCTCAGTTGAGGAATAGATACAGAAATTGTGGTGCATTTACACAATGGAATACTACTCAGCAATTAAAGAAGCTGTTCTTGAACCCTTCACTTTGCAAGGTTTTCTCAATGGGTGACATTTACACATGATAAAGATGGGACAGAAGTTAGGAGACTGACATGGGATAGTGTAGAGAATCAGGTAGCATAATGCAGTCAGATCCTGTAGTGACATGCTTGCGTGTGTGTGTGTGTGTGTGTGTGTGTGTGTGTGTGTGTGTGTGCTCGCGCGCCAGTGGGGTACACGCAAACCCTTGCACACTGTACCTCCAATTGACTCCCTTGTAAGGCCTTCCTTATGGCCACCCTCCCCATGCTACTGCTAATTTTGCCCTGATTTCTATGTATAGTCCTAAACTATCATGTATGTGAAACCACGCAGCATATAATCTTCTTGATAGGCCTTGCCACTCAGCAGGTTCCCCAAGCCCCACTCTAGTCATTCCAGCTTTTCTTTTGGCTTCATAGCTTTTCAAATCCAGATATGAGTCAGGCTAATTACCGATTAACCCTTTGAAAGTTCAGAGATCTGGGTTATGAGCAATTATGAATAAGAAGGCTATAAACATTTGTGTACAGGCTTTTGTGTGAGTGGAGACTTTCTCTTCCCTTGGATGGATGCCCAGGGCTAGAATTACTTCTATTCTCCACAATAACCACATATTTAACTTTGTGGCAGATTTTCAAACTAGATCCCACAGTGGCTGTCCCACTTTATACCCCCACCAGCAACGTATGTGCAAACCCATTCATAGCTCTTCACCTGTGTCTGAATCATTACATTTTCTTCTACATTATCAATTCTGATAGGTCGGTACTAATGTTTCATTATGGTGATAAGTTAATTTGTATTTCTTTACTGATTAATCATATTCAAGATCTCCACATTTTCTGTGTATATAGCTTCTCTGGAGACAATTTGTTATTGCTTTTTCTTGATGCCTTTTGGCCACTCTTTATATAGTGTAGTACTTGTCCTTTATGGGACTCCATATGGAGTACAAATACTTTCTCTACTTCTGCATGTTCTCTCTTAATCTTGTTCTTTGGAAGAACTAATCTTATTTATCTAATTAATTTCAATGAAAAACATAGATTGGTTTCTCTTGGGAGGAAGAGGACTCAACAAATTTGGCTATAATGACCACGGGTCAAGAGGAACCACATGTTACATCTGCCCTAAACAGTAGCATAGCCAGGGGAAAAAAGTAAAAGAAAAAAAGGAAGCCAGAAACACCAGAAGCCTGTGGACAGCTGAGAACATGGCTGATTCAGTTCATAGATCTAATATTGCAGATCACCAAATAAAATCTTGCACATTGTCCTCATTCATAATTCCACTTCTACATGAGCTAAGATGACCTATATGCATCTAGAAATGAGATTTAAACCATGAAAACTGAGTACAAATGATAAAGAGCTGAATAAATATGTTTTATAGATTCCTATACATTTATCTTAATATTATTTATTTTTAATGTTTCTTATGGTCCTATAATTTGGCACTAAAGTGGACAAATGTTTTCCTCATTGATTTCTGAAAAACTAGAATAGTCAAAGGTATTCAACGGTGGTTTTAAGTTTTCAGAAAGGCTCATTTATGATTCAGCTCATTAATTGGATTAAATAACTTAATTATTTACTCCTTGAAATATTTGTTTAGTGATATTCTTTAAGTTTAATGAATTGATATTCTCCTAAAGACAAAGCAGGATGAGGGAAGTCTTGGTAGCAGAAGGGGTAAGATATAAGCCTTGCTTTAAGATGTGTGAAGCCTGTGGTGAGAGAAGAGAGTCAGTGGAGATTCAAAGGTGGGATAAGAAGTGATATTCTTTGAAGAGTCAACATGCCATGTTATCAAGTTTCTCTTTACAGACAGCATTAGAATTCTGCACATTCAACTTGCCTGTTTAAATCATCCTTTAGAGAGTTTGCCCTTGAGTTTGACACACATACAAAATGACATAAACCAGGCAACATCCAAATGCTCTGCTTGTAATGTCGATCTGAACACCATCACTTCAGAAAAATTCAGTTTCGGGAACATGTACAAATGTTAAGTACTCAAGTTCTACCAAAAGATGATGGGTATTTATTTAGATATGGACATGACAGGCACTTTTGGGGGGAATAGCCACATGCGTGAATGTTATTTTTGAGAAGGGCTGATTTGTATGTAACTCTTAGAACAATTGAAGATAATTGGGGAAATATTCTATATATTCTGATTATCTTCTCTGAAAATAATGCATATGATATTAAAAACATACTGTCTCATTTGTGATATTAAAAACTCAATTGTGGGTAAATTTGCTGGTTGTATAACTTAATCTGGTACAGAGTTTAATGTCAGAGTTGATTCTAGCCAACTGTCCTCTTACTTATGTCCAGGCACAGATGGCCAGGAAACATCTAAGGTTTATCTACAACATTACTTTTAGTAATTAGTTTTTGAGGGTTGTGCACAGGCATGTAATACAGACTGACCACTACCAGCCGCTTCTTCCCTACCACCCTTTTGATTCCCACTCCTCACAAATCACTCCTCTTCATGTCTATTCATTTCGGTTTGTGCCCCACATAGATTAAACAGAGATATCCATATGTTACCACGAGTTTGGAACCATCTGTTGGAGTCTGGTAGGCTCAGAAGAGTGTAGATAAATAAATCCAGTGAACCCCCTCTCCCAGAACCTATGTAGTCAATAACTCAGAGGTAAAGAGTAGGGCCCTTGGACCAGCCCTTCTTTGACTGAACATTGCCAGGGTTGGTGTTGTGTGTGCCCTATGCAGCTCTCTACAACTGTGGTGAGTCACTGATTTCAGTGGTTGGATTGAGTCTGGAGAGCGGCATCTCATGGTTCTTCACTGTCATATTCTGGCTCTTATGCACTTCACATTCCCTCTTCTGAAGTACTCCCTGAACCTTTGAGGGGCACCACACATGTCCTGTTTAGGGCTGAGCCCACAACACCATTTCTTAGTCTCTTCATGAAGTCAGGCGGCCCTGGGTTTCTTCATTCACCACTATTCATTGTGGGGGCGGGGGGGCAAATGAAGGTATTTGTATTTATATTTTGTCATGTTCTAGTTTTGTGTTCCATCTCATCTTCCTTAAGGTACTGTATTTAAGCCTGGTCTTGATGATAGCTCCAGTGTCTCTACTTCCTTCACTCTGCACATGACTCCCTCTAGTCTCTTCTTGGGTTCTTTTCATTGACAACATAATAACTTCCTCTAGTACTACCAGCCTCCAAAATAATAACCCCCTTCATCTGCTAGAGAGCACATGAGCAAACATTCCAGTGTATCTCTGATGAAGTAATTATTATAAAGTGAAACAGACTTGTATTTCTTACGATTTCTGCATTAATATGTAATGTACAATGAGGGTTAACAGTAGTGTACTTTATTAAAATAAGGCTTAGGATGCAAGAAAATGAGTAATTTGTTTTATTTTTTCTTGCTCATTATCTCTTACGCAAAAGTTAAATGTTTTGGTTAGGATATAATTTACACATTCTACCTTAGAACACTGCAGGGGGTTATTAGCATATGTTAATTATGCATAATAATGGGTTCTTTATGACATTCTCCTGCATTTACATAGTGTATTTGGATCATATTTACCCTGGCCCTCTCCTGTCTTCCTCCCATCACCACCATCCTCTTCATCACCTCAACCAGTGCTTGAAAGGACTTGTGTTAGCACAAGACACCCTAAGACCAACTTCTCAGCAGAAAGGACTTATTTGCCCCAAAGTGATAAAGGCCAGGGAATAAGAGATAAAGACAGGAGAGAGAGAACAAAGGATTGCTTCTAGATAGAGAGGAGACAGTGGCCCATAGGCAAATAGGAAATAAGGAGAAATGGAAAAAATCAGGGTTAAGATGAATTGGTTTGTTTTGATTGACCATCTCAATTAGGGTAAGCCAAAAGAGGCCTTGATTGCTGAATTTCAGTACTTTAATAGTTGGATCTTGGGGGTCAGCCTCAAGGGGAGGAAATGGCCAAATAAGGAAATTGTCCTTGGTAGCTAGCTATAAGAATGTAATCTAACAGTTTACCAAAGCAGAGGGAATGGGGGAAGGTCAAGGTCTGCCAGTGCCATGTTTGCCATGCACAGACCTACTAGCCTACTAGGTCCTTCTGTATTCCATCTCCCTTTGCATATTTTTTTGTTTTGATTTTAGTTTTGTTTGATGATCATAGGTTTAATTAGGGCTACTTACAGGCATATATGTCAGGATTTTTTTATAGGCACATGGATAACTTACCATTGGTATACCCTCTAAGAAAGAAAAATGTCTCTTCATTCAGCAACTACATGCTCATGTGTAAGCATCTCCAAAAGCTAGTGGTATCTGTGACTGAAATCATCCTGCCTTCTGTTTTTTTTTTTTTTTTTTTTTTTCTAGTTGATTAATGGAAATAGTTTGGACGTCTTCAAGTTCACTGTCCAACTATAGTAAAAACAGAAAGTTTCCATTAGATTTCTTTTAAGTACACACAGTCTCTTGGCCCTGTCAGTTTGCCTGAGATTTTTTTCTTCTTCCTGAAGTACAGGTTACCCTCGGACTCACAGTGTAACCCAGTGGTCTCAGATTCTCGATTCCCTAGCACCAGTGCCACCAGTCTTCAGAAGAGAAAATCCTCATTTTAATAAATTCTAACATTTTTCCCTCCAAGGATTTCTAGACTCATAGATTTTTATTTTATGCTCAGACCTGCAAAGTTTTGGAGATTCCTTTTGGGAGGGGTATAAGGTCTACTTTTAGAGTTTCTATTTGTTGTGTATGGCTCTTGAGTTGTCCCATCACCATCCACCGATGGAGCCAATCTTTATGTCACATATGCTCCTTTGTCACCGCTCAGTGGACTCTCTTGGGACTTTTGTCTTAGCTCGCTATTGTTCAGCTGATCACAGTGTCTTTTTTTTTTTTCAACAGTACTACACCGACTTCATTGACCAGACATGAGAGTGATCTCCATGTTTCCTGAGATGTCAGAATGTGTATCATGCTAAAGTTTAATAAGGAATGTTTTAAATGAAGATTTCATGTAGGAAGTTCAACCTAGAAAGATTTTTTGCAAGCAGTCACTATATTTCTAGAATTCTTGTTTTCTTCAAATTTCTGTGTTTTTTGTTTTTTTTTTTGCTTTGTTTTCTTTTTTTCTGGTACTTTGTGAAAACGGCAATTACAACTTTATAGAGAAATATACCACTCATAGAAACATGTATGGACACAATGCTCCACACAGTCCCTAGAGAGAAGTTCCATGAGACTTTTGAATGGGCTCTTGGCTCCACATAGCTCAGGAAGACAGGATTCTTCCTAGATGAGTGATTCTTTGAAAGTCACATCTGAGATCTAGCATCTAAAACCTAAATGCCACGAGGCCTCCTGGTACACACCTATCATCCCAGCTAGTTGGAAGGCTAAGGCAGGAGGATCCCATATTCTAAGCTAGCAACAACTTCAGAGTGAATTTGAACCAGCCTAGTGAACTTTGTCTCAAAGAAAACAATGAAAGATAATTGAAGATAGAGTGTTCTCTCCAGTATGTGTCAAGCCTTACATTCAAACTTTAGTGCTACACAACAATAAATTAGTAGCTAATTAATTAATTAAATAAAATGCCAGGGTAGGGTTATGGCTCAGAGGTAGAGACGATGAGGCTCTTTCTTCAAGCTGAAAAGACAACTAAATGAATGAAATAAAAAAGAAACAGTAAACAGTAGTTTCTATATATAAGTCACCTCTGCACAATATATTATTACGTTTGTATAAATATCATCCCACGCAATGTTCTGTTGGCATTTATGAGCTAACGTGTACAAAGAGTAGCTCACAACTCTCTTGTGTTCACAACTATCTTGTGTCCAAGATAAAAGAGACACTTTGTGCTTTTTGATATAATTATACTATTGTATTCATTTACTTTTTATAAGAAGTATTTACTGCATCCTTGTTATGTAGGTGCTCCTGGGTATTTTTCCTTGTGTCTAAATAAAACCATTACTATGAAACAGATAAATGGACCAAGGTCAGTGGCTTCTATATGCAGAATAGCCTTATACAAACATATGCAGTGAGAAGGAAATTCACCTGGGTGTACTGGGCATGCTCATATTGAAAAGGAGGGGGGAGGGAGTGGCCCTCAACAGTCAAGGAAGTGGAAAGGCTCAGGGAGACATGGTGAGAGTGATAAGAAGAGACTGTGGATGGCACAGAAGTTGTGGAACTCCCAGTACCCCATGGGAATGAGCTGACCCTGGCCATGGCAGTGGACAAGAATTCCCCTACCCTCAATGCAGAATGGAGCAAAGATCAAATGTTTTCACAAGCTGGGCTCACAACTCGAAGCCTTATGGTCTTCAAGGTGGCTGAGCTTTTCAAAGGTCACTAGCTATTAGCTAGAGTGGGAAGCAGAGATGCAGTTCCAGCATGTGGCTGTTAGCCAAGGAGCAAGGAAACATCATTCAGTTTTCCAAGGGACAGACATCCAAAAAGACTGGAGAGAAAACAAAATGCAGTCAAAGATTAAATAGCTAAGCTGTTAAAGGCTCAGGCTCACAATGAACAGGGTCACGAGTTCATTCATGTTGCAAAGGCCTATTTCCCCAGCATCTCTTTGCAAGTGGAAAATAACTTTTATCTCAGCCCTGAAGAGACAGAGGCAGGCAGATTTCTGAGTTTGAGGTCAACGTAGGCAGTTCCAGGTCAACCAGGTCTACATAGCGACACCCGGACTTAATAAAACAAGGAGGGAAGAGGGTTGTTTACTCAGAAAATATCCCAGAAACAAGCCTTGAAAAATTAAAACAGAGTTAAACAGAAACAGGGTTAAACAGAAAATTAAAACAGAGAGTTAGCGAATGTGGATAGAGCACCCAGCCCTTTCTCTTCTGTTCTATCTGTCCATAAGTCAGTTTTCAAGGGACACGCCTATGGTGAATGTCCTTTCAGCCCATTTCACCCTGTTCACCCACATGCCATCCGGACAGTGAGATTTCCATCAGTCTTCTGTGGGTGCCTAATGTATTTTAGCTTCAAAGTGGCAACTTTTCTCCTTTTCATTTTTTTGTCTGTATAGAAATGATATTAAAAGCACTCACTTCTGTATCACACACACTCATGTGGTCTTGGAGCCCTACAAGAGGGGCTAAAACTCTTGCATCGTTAGTTAGACCAAAATGTAATAAATGTAAACAGGACAGGGCCCATGCAGTGGTGAGTGGAGTCGGGAATGGTGGTCCCGGGGAAAACAAGGAGTCACTTACGGGAAGATGCAGGCGCCCTCAGCTCCATCATCCAGTCTTCAGGAGAGTGTTGTTTTCTTTTGGATATGGGGACAGCTTCCTTCACAAGGTCATTGTGTCAAATTTTTAAAGAATTAATGAAGGTGGGAGTGATTTTCTTTCAACTGCTGTTTTTCTTAGTGTCGTAATTCAAACTAGTCAGTGCTATACTTCTGGAGTGGACCACTCCCAACTCCAGGGCTGGAAGCAGATCTCAGATACGCCGATGTCCTCTGTAGTCTGCCCACACTCGAGAGTCTGCTTAGTGACACGGGTAGGGTCCCACTGCAAGTGAAGGGCACACTTGTGACAATGCCTGCCTTATGTGCTAGGATGCCAACGTACGGGCATTATCCACGAAGCCATCATTTTAATGAATGGACCAGTCTCACTTTATAGAAAGGAGCCCAAGCTGAACTCCAAATGGCAATTTGATGATGTGTGGTGGAGATTCAAGGGTTTCTTCAGCGAAAAAAGACAATTAGACAGCAGAATCATTAAACTCAGCATACTGGCTACAGTCAGCCCCAGGCTACTTTACTTTATAGTCACTATTTTTCGACATGAAGCTTCAGTGTTGCAACTGAGAATCAGATTTTTATCAGTCAGCTTAAATGTGGCTCCTGAAATGACATCAAGATAATCACTCCTTCGATTACTCACAAGGCTCCTGTAGACAACCAGGAAATTTGATAGCTAGACAATAGAATTCTTGTTTTTATTTTAAAACACAAGTATGCATTATATGTCTCCTTAGATGAGGCTCAGCTGAGACTCAAAATGTTGGTTCCAGAATGACTTTGCTCATCAGACTTCATTACAAAAGTTGTTCACTGGTAAATTCTGATCAGTTTTTCTGCATTGCTACAAATCCCCAGTACAGACAGTAGGAATGTATTGAGATACGTTTGTAGGAGAGTAACCTAAGTATTTTGATGAAAATTCTGGTGCTGGGATATGATCTATAGCATTCAGAAGCAGGCAGGTCACGTGAGGCTGCAGTGAGGTGAGGGATGTGTATTACTTCCTGAGCAGTATGTGAAAATGGACTTAATTGATAACACTGTACGAAGAGGGCCTTGATATGCTTTCTGATACCTTGTGTGGGGAATGAAGTATGTGTTCATAATTGAACAAGCAAGGGAAAAGCTTAAAATACACATGTAAATAAGAGGACTATTGACTGTCATTTAGATGAAAACTACATGTATTTCTAAGAGTTCCTTGTGTTCTGTTTTTAGACTAGACCGTCACTAAGTTGGAGCACACAGGTTTTAGGTGTGTTTGGGGTCAGTTTACCGTTAAGGTGAATATGTTCTCAGGCACTGAGAGAATGCATTATCTTTATATGAAACAATATTTTACCACTGTGAAAATACACCTAAACTTAGTATTCCAACAATCATTTAAAAATCGATCAATAACAGTAAAGGATCATGAATTATTCTGTGTATTTGTATATGTATTTATATGTGTGTGTATATTTATATGTTTGTGTGCATGTTTATGTGTGTTTTTGTATATGAATGTGTGTGTTTGTGTTTGTGTGCATGTTTACATATGTATGTTTATGCATGTTTATGTCTGTATGTGTGTGTATGTGTGTGTGCATGTTTCTGTGTGTGTGTATCATTAAACCTAGGTTTTGGAACCTGCTAAAAAGGTACTCCACTGTTAAGTTGAACCCCCAGCCTTAAAAAAAATTATTGTTTTGAATTGAGGCCTCACTAAATTAATTGTACTGGTCTTGAGCCCATTGTGCCTCTGGCATTCTTTGAGCTTGTGGAACTCCTGAGAAGATGGGATTACAAGACAGAATCATCCAGCTGTCTTTTACATTTTCAGATCACCCGACAAAGCCAACAATACGGAGCTAAGGCAAAGCCAAAGTTAAAGGAAATGAAATTAAGATCTGAAGGCCTGTGTTTGTTCCTGACCCTCTTGTTTAGAGAAATTTGTTTAGTGGCTGACTGACTTTGTGCCTCAAGTGAAAGCCTAAGGCATCCTAAGATAATTACAAGTGTCAAATTATAAGCCTATGGCTATATATTGAGCAGGAACCATAGCACAAACATGACATTGAGCAAGGCCCTTTAAAACATTTCAGTTTTTTTAAACTTAAGGATTTATTTGTGTTTTTATGTTTCTGTGCATGTGCCTGACAGAACGCGCATGGAGCATGTCCATGCGATGCTCATGGAATACAAAAGAGTGAAGCATCAGACCTGGAGCTCAAGCTACATGCAGTTGTGGGCCGTCATATTGGTGCTGGGAAACAAACCCAGATTCCCTGTAAGAACAGCAAGAGCTCTTAACCACTGAGCCACCTCTCCAATCCTGGGAGCACAAAATCATGCTGTTACACTGTACTAACTGGTTCTCAGAGTGTGGACAGGCACCAGTGTTCCCATGTGGTGACCATTCTCCATTCCCCTGTCTGCAGAAAGCTTCAGTACATTAAGAATGATGGTGTCAGAAAAGATCTTCAATGGAAGAGGATGCTCTTAGTCTTGATGGATGTGCCAGGGTGGATTGGTAAAGGGGGGTGTCCCCTTCTCTGAAGGTGGGACCAGAAGAAGAGGAAGGAGGTGGTACGTTAGGGGTGGAAAGGGAATTAAACAAACAAACAAACAAACAGACAGACGGATAGATAGATAGATAGATAGATAGATAGATAGATAGATAGATAGATAAATATTAAAAGTCAACAAAAAAGAAACTTTAACCTCAGGGGTTAAAGTTCCCCTCAGAAGCAGCAGCTGGCTGTGATTTTGTAGATGAATCACCAACAGAAAATGTTAAAAGGATGTCATTCGTGGGACATCATTTTTGGTCCACCTCCTCAGAAGCATGGGTTCCTGTTATTAGGTGTTGACAGGGTACATGGAAACAGCCCTGGAATGCTAGCAGCTGTTTGCACCAAGCTTCTGCTCTCAAGGCTTTCCTGACATCTTTTTCCAAAGAGATATGTTGGGGACAAGATGTCAGAGGACAGATTAAAACAGAGATGAAGCATGGCTGGTCTAAATTGGAAAACCTCGTGGGCATATTGAGTTTTTATATCATCTTATAGTTTTAAAAATATGCACATTTTAATAAAAATGTGTAGTCCAGTTTTACAATGTTCATAATTTTGTTTTATTTTCTCTTTTTGAGACAAGGTCTTACTATGTAGACCAGGCTGGCCTCACATTCATGGAGATCTGCCTGCTTCTGCCTCATGAATGCTGATATTAAAAGTATGAGCTACCACTCCCGGTGGCTCAGTGTTTGCTATTTTTCTTTGGGTGTTTTAAAAACAGAACAAGGTAGTTGAGTTTTCTCGGCCCAGACCCAGAGAGGGCTAAAAGCAGCACTATTCCCCGATGTTCAAAGAGCTCTGTTTGAGCTCTGAGCAAAGGTGGGCAATTTGTCTCATGGACCCCTAAAGCTGAGGATCTTCTATGGTTGCTGTTTCTCCTCCTTACCACTGAGGGGCACTGTGGAGTCCCATTCACGGCTCTGTCACTGTGACTCTATGCACTTTACTGAAGCTGAATCATAGATGGCATCATGCCCCTTGATTTTCATTGTAGCACTCAGGATAAGCACTGCCTTTCTTCAGAAGGCAAATCATCAAGTTTCTGAATATCTAGGTAAGAAACTTTTCATTTTTGTTTTTAGGTAAGACAGTATTCACTTTGTAGCTCAGACTGGCCTTGAACTTGCAGTAAACTTCTCCATTACTGAGACTGATTACAGAAATGAGAAACTATGACTAATGTCCAACAATTACTTTAAAATGTTTACTATTAAAATGTATTATTTACCCCTTCTCTTTCATCCTTCAACCACCCTCCACATTAAACATCTATTATACCCACTTTACTCCATCTCAAATTCATGGCCTCTTTTTCTTTATTATTATTACTGCATTATATATAGTTTTGTGTATATATATATATGTATGTATGTATGTATGTGTGTATATATATATACACAATAATAACATTGCATGTATATATACGTATATATAATCACTGAGTAAATTTAGTCTTGCTTTTATGTATAGATTTGGAGGGTCACCGTGGGAAAGACTAATTCTCCCTCTCTCAGTCATTAGTTGTGCCTGGAGTTCTTTGTCTAGAGTTGAGGACCTGTGACATCTCCCCTTTCTGCATTAACATGTCTACTGGTGTCATAAGGCAGGCATATTGTTGAGGTATCATTAACTTCCTTTTTTTGTTTTCTTTTGTTCTTTTTAGGAGACACATTCTCACAGCTGACTTCCTAGTTCTCTGGCTCTTGCACTCTTTCAACTTAACATTCTATGATGTTCCCTGAGGCTTGGGCATTTAAATAATACTTCAGGAATTCCATACAGTGTGTCTTATTTACATACTATATATGTGTAAATATATGTATATTCATATTGTGTGCATTTACTTTTGCTCCTCCTGGGTCCATTTCTACTTCCCTACCCACCCTCAACTTCGTGTCCTTTTAACAAATTTAATAACCCATCAACTCATATTTGTGCTGCTCATATATTTTGGGGTGTGAAGCATCCACAAGTATGGTCCACCTATCAGGAGCCACACTTGGTTAAAGATAGCTGGTTGTTTCTTCCCAGAAGCTATCTTCTGCCCGTAGCTCCCCAGGGAGGGGTGGGGGCTCACGAACACCTTCCCACTTAAGCTACAGTGTTGGCTGCCTTCATCTTGTCAGCTCTTGTGCAGGAACCACAGCTGCCATGGGTTCATGAGGACAGTGGTCCTGTCATGCCCACAGGACCTTTCCAACCTTCATCTCTTTGCACTCCCTCTTCTGTGATAGTCTCTGAACCTAGGCAAGGGGTGTGTATGATGGAAATCTCCCATTCCTGGCTGAATACTGCGTGAAACCCTGTTCTCTTCATTTTGGCCATTTGTGACTTTCTGCACTCCATTGCACAGAAAAGCTTCTCCTGTGAGGTCTGAATTTTACGTTAATCCATGCTCAGAGAGATAGGAATTTAGAGAACAGTTTATGCATTTAGCAGTGTACAAGGGTAGGCTCACCCCTGGCGCCTGTCAGTTCCCAAATCATAGGTTGTTGGACAATTTTGAAGTACCAGGTATGCATTTCCTCCTATTCATAAGGCTATCAATCTAATTAGAAAGTGGTTGATTATTCCCATAACATTTGTGTGCTATTGTACCCTAAGGCATATCTTGCCATACCAGTTATTGTAGTTCACAGAATGAGGTTTCTCACTGGAAACTCAACTGAATCTGTAGAGACTAGCGCTTATAGGAGCTGGTGCTGACAAGACTGAGTAACAGTAGGGGCAGCATAGTGCCTAATGAATTTCAGTGCTCTGCCTAATACTTTAAAAACCAATTACTATTTCTTACTTGTTTATAATCATCATCATTATCACCCTGGAGCTAATTTCTCTTTAAAAATGTGGAATTTTATGTAAGAAGTGGGAAATAGTAAGAGCTGGAGGGGACGGGAACTCCACAAGGAGAGCAACAGAACAAGATAATTTGAACACAGGGAACTTCCCAGAGACTCATACTCTAACCAAGGACTATTTGTGGAGATGACCTGGAACCCCTGCACAGGTGTAGCCCATGGCAGTTCAGTGTCCAAGTGGGTTACATAGTAATGGGAAGAGGGACTGCCTCTGACATAATCTGATTGGCCTGCTCGTTGATCACCTCCCCCTGAGGGGGGAGCAGCCTTACCAGGCCACAGTAGAGGACAATGCAGCCACTTTTGATGAGAACTGATAGACTAAGATCAGAAAGGAGTGGAGAACCTCCCCTATCAGTGGACTTGTGGAGTAGCATGCATGCAGAAAGGGGAGGGAGGGTGGGATCGGGAGGGGAGGAGGGAGGGGCTTATGGGGGGATACCAAATGAATAAAGTGTAATTAATAAAAAATTAAAAAAAAATTCTTGATTCTAGTGGAAACTTCTTAGAAAGACAGTGGCTTTCATGTATCTGATATTAATCAGTTCATCTATTACATCTATTATCAGAATATTTCATGCCACTGTGTCAGAAAAGTGGGATGCTTGATGAATTTGGAACAAGTTCACATCCACCATAGACAGTTCCCACAATGATACAAACTCCAATATAATACACCTTCTATGGCTCTGATGATACCTTAGGATCTTACATGATCCCAAGACCTTCATCATGGACAACAGTCAATGTGGATGAGATGGTAGTTTTCAGGGAGTTCTTCATAGTGGCACAAGCCAGGAGCAGCAGAAAGGGAGGTTCTTTGCTTTGGTCAAAGGCAGTCACCAGGCACTCCAGGCTGTGAAAACAAGTGATGTTTCCTCCTTATTTTGTATGCTTTCCTACTTTCATGACTTGTGGTATTTACTTATTTAATATGCCCTTTAACCTTCTGTCCAGCAGTGTGATATATTGTAGATGTTCAGCAAACATTATCTTAGTAAATCAGAAGCAAATAAGTTATGCAAATTAGTAAGACCTGAAAGGGTAATCTCATGGTGTTGGATGGGGGCGGTGAATTCAGAGCCATTTGTCTGGAAAAGCTCAGGCAAGGAGGGGAATGGTCCTTATGTCTCACATATACATGTGGGTACCTTAGGATGGATAGTCACATGTACAATCTTTTAAAAGTTTTTCTTTTGCTTTTCTAATTCTTTTCTTAAATTCATTAGTTTATTTGTTCTCTTTACATCTCAATCATAGCTCCCTCACTCCTTTCCTCCCTGGCCCTCCATCCCACCTCCCCCCTTACTTCCCCTCAGAAAAGGGGAGCCCCTCCCACCAACCCACCTCAGCACATCAAGTATAACCAGGACTGATCACATCCTCTTCCTTGGTGGCCTGGAGAGGCAGAACTACTATGGTATTTGGAAAGAAAATTCCCTACTGGCTTAGAGGGAGTGGCACTATTAGGAGGTGTGGCCTTGTTGGAGTAGGTATGATATTATTGGAGGAAGTGTGTCACTGCCAGATGCTCAAGCCAGGCCCAGTGGGACATTTTCTTCCTGCTGCCTGTCTATCTGAGTCCAGATGTAGAACTCTCAGCAACTTCTCCAGCACCACCACCCTTGTCTTCATCCCACCATGCTTCCTGCCATGATGATAATGGACTAAAACTCTCAACTGTAAGCTAGTCCCAATTAAATGCTTTTCTTTACAAAAGTTGCCATGGTCATGGTCTCCTCACAGTAACAGAAACTCCAAGACAACTACTTAGCAAGAATATGTGATAGGAATGTCGCACAGTGTCTCCAAAGAATCTAGGCACTGAACCTTAACTAAAAAACAACAGCAGCTTGCTTGTTTGTCGACTGTCTCCTGCCAAGCTCAGGGGCATGACATGGTGCATCCTCAGAGCACATATGCTCCACACGTTCACATTCTGTTGTGAGTGGATTTTAACTGGAACAACTTTGCTTCCTTAATCTAGCAGACACCTCATTTAAGACATTGAGGCATACGTTATTAACTGAGAGTCATCCAGCCAGCCATGCTCTGTACCATGAGCCCTGGAACTGAGCCCTTATTTCTGGAGGTACTCGCAACAGAATAAAGGTGCAGATGAACACAGCAGGCCCTGGTATGGCTCCTGCCACTGGGAATAATTATCTAGAAATTACCATCTCCTCAGAACATGGAATGCTGGAAAGAACACAACTTAAGAGCCTTGATAAGAACAAAGTAAGTTAGAATGCAGGATTGAAAGGAACACCAAGAAGGAAACCTAACATAGTCATTCTACATACAGAAGACCAGAATCAGCTCAGCACAAGTTGGCTTGGTATCACAGTGCACATTCAGAATTGTGAGCCTTGTCTTCTGAAGCACTAGAAATGTCTATGAAACGTAAGCCCACATCATTTTAGAACAACTTGTACATTTTTTTACCAAAGGCTTCTAAGGCTTCTTACTTCGATTCATCTATGCTTTAAGGTATACCCCCGTATGAGTCAATTACTCTTTTCCTCTATTAAGATGAGTTGGAAAAATATCAGTTACTACTGCCACAGTCCTACTAACCAGACTATATCATTAATAATACATCTATGAAATTCACTTCCACACACAGGAAAACAACTTTCCATAATTATCTTTAAATCTCTGGGGCATGAAGAGATAACATGAAACCCTGGAAATGGGTAAGGTTTTTGTTGTTGTTTTGTTTTATGAAATTGTGAGCAGGAGGCTTTTGCCTTTTCAATGGGGTGTGTGGTGTCACTAGGTTACTCTTGATCTGAGCTCTGGGATTGCTCTGTTACGCTAGGATACTCTGTCTTTTGTTGGGAATGCTAATGAGGATGTTTAAATAACTGTTGGTTTGCCACACCCTGAAGAGAGGATGGACCAGCCATTCACAGCAGATGATTCTAATGCCTGTAGGCTCATAGATACTATAAGAAAGAGGAGTCCACATGTCTCCTTTTCTTATCTTTCCCTTACTGGGGAGGGTGAAGCCTTCAGTGAACCATCAACTTGTGTTCTGTAGGATGTCACAGACTCTGCTGAGGACTGCTTCCAACAACTGTGACTCTCATCAAGAGCTGTCTTGTGCAAAATGGCATGGTGGCAAAAGATGGTTGGTTCTGTTGACTAAAGTGGCTTGGTGGTAAAAAGCTCTTCTTTAGGTAAACACACGCTTTTTTTATGATACACACTTAGCTTCTGGGTAGGGTAATACTCAGGTGCAATCCCAGCAGTCTATGGCCAAATCAGGAGAATCACAAGGACAGACTGGCCCACATAAGAGAACATCTTAGAAAACAAGACAAAGGAAAAATGAAAACAAGAAGAAAAGCTTTCCTTCCCAGAAACTTTCTGGTAGCTGGGGAATTATGGTAGCTGGGTCTCAATCAAAGCCTTTTCCCATGGACTGTGAAACACACATTTGAACTGAATTCTGTCCTGTCCCTTGTGACCCAATAAACTGATTCATGACTACTTACAGAAATGCTCACTTACAAAATCAAGCTCACAGTGCCCTAGACTCGATGTCTGATCCCTGCTCATGTATGCTCTTTTCCCACCCTTTTGTCCATCATCCATAACATACCAACCCCCTCTATCTCTCTGTCTGTCTTTACATTCATGACCATGTCTCTGAGGTCACTGCTCCTGGCTCCAGGCTGTCTTTCTTAGTACCTTATTAGACTCTCGTCTTGATCGCATTCACAGTTTCCTCTGCTAGTGCTGCCAACCAAAAAACCAAGAGAATTATGACCTCAAAGTATTTTATTAGGAGGGAACTGGGGCTTTTAGAGAGAGTTCACTCTCTCAAGAAGTGTTCGTGTGTCATATTGCTGAAGTTGAGCTGCGTGCTCAACCTTGTCCACCATGCCTCTGCCTCAGTGTCCATCCTGTCCCTGCAATATGGAGATGCTCCTGTGAGAAACAGCCTCACAGGCAAAGATGTCTCCTGGAGGCTGACAAAATGAACTCCAGGTTGGGCTGAACCACAAGAATCAAGAGAAAGTCACTCAAATTGAAGCTGGATTGACAGTTAGATTCTAATTTGTGATTCATGGATGGTCCAGGTGGAGTGATGTTGGGAGTGTCCTGAGAGGGCCCTACACACCTACAGTCCTCACTATAACAATCTCTGTTCCTTTAACAGAAAAGAAAACACACATCAAGTCTTGGGGCACATGCAAGTCCTTGGAATAACAACACACAGATCTTAAACACAGTTGCCATGCCACAGGAGCCTTGTTCTCCACCACAGCCATGTGCTAGTCTCATTTCGCGTGAACTAACAAAGGTGATGCAACCACATAGACTACCTAATGCCAGGCAGGCCCATCACAATTTTATCTTACCTCTGCCTTACTCTCCAAGACACACCTATAAGCAGAGCTAAAACTAAAGAAAACCCGATGGTCATAGATGTATTGTTTCCAACCAGAAACACAAGTAAGATCTGTTCTAAAACTTTTGAAATTATTGCTCTTGCCTTGAACTGTTCAGTCAAAATACACCATTCCTTGAAAATTTTCGTGTTCATATTTCAGGTGTACATGAAATCATTTCTCAATAGAAGCTAAACTTTTATAGTCTGTTTGGGGATACTATTTTAATGCCAAGTGATTTTAATCTCTAGGTCTAGAACACATTGGGAATTCAGAACATTTACTAATATTTTATAAAGGCCTTAAGGGAATTACTACAGCAGGGTTTGAAGTTGATGTAAGCATGTTTGAAAACCCCTTTCTATTTATTGAAGATGCTTCTTTTTGCTGCTATTGCCTTTGCATGATGGTCATTTAGTCAGTCCCCTTGAGTGTGAAACCCTAAGAAACAAATGCATGATTTTTTTTTTTTTTTTTAAATTTGGCTGACCCTTCCCTCACCCCTACTGAGAACAATAGCTTGTCTGTGGTAAATTGGAGTATTTGTCTTGCATGGTCCCTATGTTTAAAAGCTCTGGTTTTGTAGGTTGTTAAAATGTCTCCACACCCTGGGACATGTGACCTATGTTTAGGTCAATATTTTCACTCTGAAGGGAAGAGAGGAGTTAAATGAGATTAACTGAAACAAATCTGTTTTTTTTTTTGTGCTTTTGTTATTGTTTGCTTTGTTTTGTGACAGTAAACATGTAATTTATCAATAAGTTTTTTATTATCAACTTCCAAACAGATTTAAAGCTAAATTTGCATCATTTCACTCCTCTGCTCCTCCCTGCTGAGCCAAGGCATACAATTTTGTTTTTAAAGGCTAATTCTAGGGCTCTAAACCATGTTCTACTTCGTTTTAAGGATTTGTGTGCTATTTATATAAACCGTTCTGAACTAATGAGGTTAGCGTTTTAGACAGTAGAACTAATTTTAAGTAGACCCAGCGACAGCATGGTATGTTAAATGTCAACTCTCTGAAGACTGAAAGCCCTGTGAGGACACACACAGTCACCAGCCCCTCGGGCCTCTCAGGTGAGGGAGCTTATTTCTGAATGGCCCAAGTATCAATGTAAGGCTTTGAGGGTAAGGTCCGAGAGCAAAGCAAGAAGCATTCTAACCAAACCCCAGTGGGAAGACCCTCAGAGATGTACCAAATAACACAGTAATGACAAAGGTTTGAAATATTGCAAAGTTTTGAATATAATGAGAAAAAAGAACAAAAATCAATGCATGTGTCTCAAACATCACTAAACTTTACTTCAAAGAGCAACTGAAGGCTGCAGGTGGGGCTCAGTGGAATGAACAAAAGAAATTACAGAAAAAGACAGTGAGAAAGAATGGTTTCATTGCTTTTATGGAATAAGCAGCTCATTTTTAAATTTTTCCTTTGTTATATTTCTTTAAATTGAGACAGAATTTCAAACTACAGTCTCAGGTTGACCCTCTAACTTGGGCCACTCCTGTTCACCCTCCTGCCTCAGCCTATCAAATGCTGGCATGACAGGCATGTTCCACCAAGCTTGACTCAGAACATTTCACTTTTTAATTCAATTGCTTTTCTTTACTTAATAACCTGGGTTGGAGCTGAGATCCTACAACATAAGTGTTATTGGTGTTTATTATTGTTACACAATACACTTCCTAAAGGGAGAGAGGAGGAGAGAAATAACGCTGTTGAAAAACAGTGGTTTTTGCAGATGTCTGGGGCTGGTGTGGTTTCCAGTGTCACTTGCCCTGTACCTCGGTCACTGAATGGCAGTGTTACTCCATGATACTCAGGCAGAAGGAGACAGGATAGGGTTGAAGTTCAGAGTTCTCACAACAGAGACAGAAAGTACAGCAGTGAGAGAATGTTAAGGAAATTAAGGAGGTAAGCAGAACACCATCAGAAAAAGTCTAGCAAGGGGAGCAATAGGCATGGAAAAAGTGGAAGTGCCAACCTCGAGAGAGATCGATTGCTAACATGGAGGAGAGGCCAGCTGAGCCTGCATGAGCAGAAAAGGGCAAATTTACATTTTGAGCCAAAATACCATTTTTCTTTTTAAACCCCTCTGTGTCCCACCAGGGAGCTCCCTTCAGCCTCCCTGGAAAAAAAGGGCATCCTGCTGTTGTGGTCTTTCCTTTTTGCTTTTTAAACGCATATTTATGTGGGAGCTCGCTTTTTCAGAGGCTGGCAAACAGAATGTCAAGCGCCCAGGACCCAGTTTAATATGCACAGTTGCCAAAAAACACCACACTCTTTGTGTTGAAACATTACCCAAAGTATTTACTTGCTTAACCGGTCCTCAAGTGCACTGTGGAGAGGCAATTGTTGTGACTAAACTGGGTAGCCTCTGGGCCTCTGTCCTTACACACAGGGTGCTCCTTTGGTAAACAACTTCAAAGCCCAGAGCTGTGTGAGCAGCAGGGGCCCTGGAAGGCAGCCTTGTGAGAAAAATGAAGGCAGAGTCTCTGGTGTCTGTGGGGGACAGCCAGCTGAAAGAAGAAGCTTCTGTGGCCCAGAGAGTTGTGTGATTGGAGTGTCAAAGTGTCCATGGGCTCATGTTGAATGACAGCCTCATATCATTTTGGGACATTGTAGAATGTTCAGGAAGTGAGATTGATGGAGGAAGTGGCTCACTTGGGGGTGGGTGGGTCCTTGAAGCCATCTTGTCCCAGTTACTTCCTGTTTTTCTCTTTCTGCATCCTGTTCCACAGCAAGTTAGGCAACTGGGCTCTGCCATGTTCTATCGCCATGAGATACTGACACCTGGGAAATTTTGAGCCAAAAGAACTCTTCCTACCTCTTAAGCTGTCTGTTATTTGCACACAGTAATGGGAAGGTGGACTGATAGTGGAATCAGGGTCTTTGTGAAGGAAGAGTGAGCATATGCCTGATACCAGCACCACACTGTGGCCAGGAGCGATACAGGCTGCTGGAGTTACCTGGAGACATAAGCCTCTTTTCATCCTTTAATTGAATAAGGATCCCAAGGAGCCTGCAGACCTTCCCTAGAATAACATTTAATCTTTGCCAGCCAGTCACAAGGGGCCAGAGTGTCTGTTCCCATAAAAAATCACACAGTCACATAGTTAGAGATTTTTTTGTTTGTTTTACTTTGTGTTTTTAAGCTGGTAGTGGGAGTTCTCACCTTGCTGCCCAAGCAGATGACAAACATCAGAGATCAGGGGTGACCCCCATCAACCCCACCGCACCCCGCCTCAGCCTGCCCAGTAGATGGAAAGGTGATGTTGCTGTACCCAGCCATCATCGTATAGTTTTTACACAAGCCCAAGGCAGGCGCTTAATCCTACAAGAATATCTGTGCATTTATCCTAGCCCAAGGCAAGCACTTCTCTTCTTCAACTCTAATTACTGCCTTTTCATTGAATAGGATGTATTTATTTATTTACCAGATGCAGGTTTAAGTGATATGCCTTTCAGAGAGTCCACAGTTTACACAGGAATGAAATAACAACAGCAACAAATTACAGCACTAAAGTAAAGTCAAGAGGGAAGCAAAAAGAAGAAGAAAAACATCCATTTTAAAGCATTTTTGTAAATGCAGTCAAAGCTATGTGAGAGAGCCCTGCCTCCTCTTCCTAAATCAGTATCATTCCGGGGAAGTTAGATGCCGTTTACCAGGCTCCAGGCTCTATCTGTCTGGCCAGTGGCCCTCTCACGGTTGTCCACCTGTGACTCCTCAGGACATGTGTCCTTTCTGGAGCACAGCCTCTGCACATGCTACCCCACCCCCTTTTCCCTTTTGTCTTTCTGTCCACTCATGTTTATAAAACTATGAAGCATTAAAAATTGAAAATAATTTGTATGTATTAATGTGGTCTAGCATCATGTTTGTATGTATTAGAGTTTATATATATATATATATATATGTGTGTGTGTATATATATATATATATATATATATATGTATTAGAGTGTAGGCATATACTAGGGAGGCTATTTCAAGCTAATGCAAACATCACCCAGCACATGTCACCCTCTCCCAAACTCACTTCATGGTGACAGCAGTGTCTGCAGTTTTCCAGAATGCAGCTCGCTGTTTTTCAACATAGTCAGCATGTTGCACAGCATACCCTTTGAACCTATTCCTTCCTCAAATTGACCTTTTCTATCATTTTATGCAACTCTGCCCTTCCTTCAGCCCCTGTAATTGGGCTTTCTCAGGCTCATATTTAATGGCCATTGTCTCTGCACCTGGCCTATCCTGCCCTGAGTAATGCTTTCTACCTTCAGCTCCGAATTGCAAGATAAATGGTTTCTTTGTTTAGAGCTGGCTAATAGTCCACTAGGAATTCTACTTGTTACAAGGCTTAGTAGCTTCCCTGCCTTGTCACAGGGAACAAGGGACTGTAGAAATCTCAATGCATGGCATCCATCCTCTTGGATATTTATCCAGAGAATACTGGATCACTGAATCACTTCGGTTCTACTTCCTTTTCTTCCTTCCTTCCTTCCTTCCTTCCTTCCTTCCTTCCTTCCTTCCTTCCTTCCTTTCTTTCTTTCTTTCTTTCTTTCTTTCTTTCTTTCTTTCCCTCCTTCCATCCTTCCTCTTAAATTTCTAGCTGGGCAGTGGTGGTTCACTGCACTTGGGAGGCAGAGGGAAGTATATGTGAGTTCGAGGCCAGCCTGGTCTACATAGTGAGGTCCAGAACAACTATGGCTATACAGATAAACCCTGTCTCAAAAACCAAAAATAATAGTAATAGTAATAATAACAATAATTCTTGAGGAATCCTCGTGCCCCACTGTTCATGGTGATGCCATCTACATTCAATAATTACAAATTTGCCATCTTGGGGCTGGGGAGAGATCTCAGCCTTAAGGATACCCACTGCTCTTCCAAAGGTCCTGAGCTTGGTTTCCAGCACCCACTTCTGGCAACTTACAACTGCCTGTAATTCCGGCTCCAGAGAAATCTAATGCGTTTTCTTGTACTCATGTATACGAACATGCTTGAAGACACACATACATATATACACACAAAATGGAAAATAGCAAAGTCTTTTAGAGAAATATCTGGCTTGTTCCATTAATTAAATGTTTTAAAGCGGATCCCAGCTGTGATTTAAGCTAATACACAACTCTAAGAGGTGCTGTGAGGTGGGCTCCTGCCTTCGGTGATTGCTGTTCTGCCATGTTTCAGGTCTGTTGTTTTCCACTCATTGTTCACAGATCGTCCTCAGCAGGTTGATCCCCATCACTTGTGCTTCATTACAAATGGTTTTTCCGAATCATCTCCAATAGGACTTTTTGGGAGGTGAGCTGTATGGGCTATGTGGTAGGCCTCCACACACCTCACATTTACGGCTAGCCTGTGCTCATTTATGGGTGTGTATATGAAAGGCCGAGTTTTGCTGAGAGATCAAGGCTGTGGGTGAATGGTTCTATTCCTGAGCATCTTCTAGTCGTGCTTGCAGAGCCCAGTGGCAGAAAACTGGGTGTGAAATGAGAAGGAATGGAGGTTTGCTGTTGTCAACATTAACAAACCCTGAGCTGTTACAGTGGTTCATAGTATCAGGCAGGCAGCCAGTCTATAAGACAACCTTCACTTGCAGCTCTAGACTGAGGGCTTTGGTGTCCTCTTCCACCCACACAAGGTTTCCAGATAACAAGCAGGGCCAGCCCATGGCAAGAAAGATGCCTTTCTCCAGCCAGACAGACAGCCTGTTCATCTTACCAGTACAGATGGAGTCACATGCTCACACCCTGAGCTAGATGAGGAGACCAGGAAGCTCAAAGCATCTTTGATGGGAAGGAAGCTGACTTTGAACAAAGACAGAGGAAGACTCAGTATGGGAATGAAACCTCAGCCTGGGCTTAGCTGAGATAGAATGCTTAATTTTGGGATCCTGAGAGAGAAGTTCAAGTCTCATAGGCTGTGCCTTCATTCTTAGTTAAGGCCTCCATTCATAGTTAAGGGCTCCATTCATGTATTTATGGTCCATACCTCTGGGTATAATCCATGACACCATTGCATGCATCTCTTCATTCTGACCCCTGTTCCTTTATCACTGTGGCTAAGGTGACCGAAGGCAGTGTGGAGAGGAACCACAAGCTAAAACTAACAACAAAGCTCAGAAAGTCCTGCACTAGCCCTGACCCTCAAACATCCAGGGAGCATTGACAAGGGCCACTCATCCTGATTGTCTTTGCCACCTTGGTCCCACTATCAGGACCCCCTGACAGAGCCATTTTCTCAAGGCTGTGGATGTGTCCTTCCCACAAGAGCCTTTCCTCTGAGATCTACCCCTTGCACCCCTCTCCCAGGACCTCCCTGATAACTTCAAGGAAGCTGAATGTACACACACACAGAAACACACACACACAAACACACACCCCACCTCATCATATTTCCCAGAGGTCATCCACAGGCAGCAAATAAAACATCATTATTGGCCTTTGAAGGATGTGGAGCTGGATGTGGTATCACATGTGCCAGAGTATGGATCCAAAGCACAGAGCTGGTCCCTCTGGCTCCTGAGTCACAGGAAGTGAGGTCACGTCTGGAATGTTTGTTCATAGGATCAGGTCTAGAGAGCCCACAGTTCCTGAGCCCCCCTTGTAAACAGGAAGATGTTATCCAAGGGTTTTTTATATTACAGATAACTTGTAGTATGATAGTCTGTACTGTTACAAGTGATTCCCTGTGGGAGATGTAACTTTAAATTTCTTTCCTAGCGATGCCCACGGAGTCATCTTGGCTGGCTAACTGTTGCTCTTTGCTCATGTGGGCAGCAGGTGTGTGCTCAGTCCTGGGGACCTAGCCAATCTCTGCAGGCCTTGGGTTCCACGCAGGTGGGCAATGCTGTAGTTTAGAATATTTAAAACAGAATCATGGTATGGTTTAGAAGTTGAGAACGGGGAACTTAGGCAGCCGGGTGCCTTCTGGCTCATGGGATCCCTGCGATCAGAACGCAGAATCTCACAGACTCACTGTCCAGTGTCCTTTGCTGACTACCTGTGTTCAAAATAAAGACATTCAGGAACCTGAGACATCCTCTCAAAAGCTGGTTAAAAGAAGCAAAATCTCTGAGGTCACAAATGGTGAAATCTTTGTCGTTCCCCCCACCACAACACACTTACTTGTCCTGTGAATTCTGAGAAGTTCACCGAGGCCAGGACGCCTACCTGGTTGCCATACTCTCTGGCTCTCTGGCTCTCTGGCTGTTCCTGTCTCCTGGTCCAGGGTGGAGTCAGTTCAGCCTCCACAGCTGGAGCCTGGTTAGAGAGCATGAGGTAGGACACAGTGTGTTCCGTGGACGCTGGATGCCTTGACAGCACCAGGAGGAAGGAAGCACTGGGAAAGCCCACGTAAGCCTCCAGCTCCATTCTGACCTGGTCAAGAGTTCTTCCCTGCCAGCAAGAGCCCTGCAGTCCCCATGTTGGGGCATTCCTCAGCTGAGCCAGCCCTGTACGGTTTCTCACCTCCTTCCACACCCAGACAGCCAATGGCTCAACGGCTTTGGAAGTGACATGAGGTATCAAGATGTGAAGAGCTTGATTGCTCTTATCTCTAAAACTCCAAATCTGGACAGTCTTGCTTCGGGCATTTATTTCCGGGCACACTGCCCTGCGCATGCGCAGATGCAGCGTACTTTTTTTGAAGGTTTGGTTTTGTTTGTATTGTTTTCTCTGTACTCCCTACCCTGATGTGGGTGCATACTCACTTGCCTGCTTGTATGTGGTAGTGTAAAAGTAAGGGTAAATTTTCTTTTTTTCTGACACCCCTGACTCACCACAGAAGCGACATCACAGTAGCTACTTTTTTTTTTTTTCCTAACTGGACGGGATGGTAGCCTTCCAGACAGTGACATAGCTCTTCACATCAATGAACTAAGATCAAATCAAATTTTTATATGAGAACTGCGTTCTGCCATGGGTGAAATGACGCTTGTCACCTTCAGACACAAGAGCAAGTGATGATTTGCTCACTGATGTTGTCAGGATCAAACGGGGCTTCTGGACCTAAGAATGAAACACTCATATCTATACCCACTACACCCGTACCCACGCCCGCATCCACCCATTCCACACACGAATCTATTCATGTCTGTTGGCCACTAAACTTGTGTGGCTGCTTTAGGCTTAGCTAATTGGTGGCTTGAGGATGAAACTACAGAGGCACCTCCTGCCTCCTAGCTGCTGCTTCTTGCAGTGGGGCAGCAGGGGGGACGAGTTGGTTGGGTATTATTTTCAGGGCCAGGAATGCTGATTAAGCTCTTGAGCTGTTAGCAAAAGAGGAGAAGAGATTGCTCCAGTCCTGAAGAACACTCATTTTGCTATTTAGCAAACATTGAATGAATGCCAAGTGTGCCCAGGCCGTTCTAGCTTCTGGAAATACAACACAGAGAAAGTCCCTGTCCTGAGGAATTATATATTGCTGTGCATTCTGGGGAAAGATAGAAACAAACCATGAGAACGCATAATAATGATAAAATAATAGATCATGATGGTCAGAGCTCTGCAGTAATAAGCCAGGATTAGAGTGTCTTGCTCCTATGGTGACATTAGGAAGAGTGGGCAACCCAGCTATGCATATCAGTGGAAGCGTGTGTCAGAAACAGCACCCCAGTGTGCAAAGGCACCATGCATGGAGTGATGCCTTGACTCCTCTTCTTGCTGAGACAATATACCTAACAAAAGCAAGGAAGGGTTAGCTTTCCTCATAGGTTGAGTACAGACCCGCTAAGGGGAAGGCATGGTAGCAGGATGATCATGAGGCAGCTGATCAAATTGTATCTGTGGTTTGGAAGGGGGAACACAGATGTTATTCTCAGGTTCTCATTTTCATTCAGTCTAGACCCCAGCTCATTTAATGGTGCCACCCACCTTCAGTTACCCTAATCTAGAAACTGCACCCCTCACAGACATGCTCGTGTCTACTAGGTGTTTTTAGGTCCCATCAAGCTGACAGTTCATGCTCTCACAGGAGCTCCTTGTGTTCTCTGTGAAGGAATGAGTCTGAGGAAAGAAGATGCTCTGGGAGAAAGCTGAGCAGGTCTGGATGTGGGAGGTCAGCTGATGCCACAGCAAGAGGGTGGTGGATGTGAGCCATCCTAGAACACTAGCTATGGGCATGGGTAAACATCTAGCAGAGTCCTCAGGGTATTTTCTGTGTGCATCCAACTGTAGTGGCTTGCCATGGGCTGTCATAGCAAATGCAATGACTTTTGCCCTACATGTGTTGGAAATAGATAGCAAGGGCTGACATGTGGGAGCAGAGAAGCTGGGCGATGAAGTTGGGTGCCATCTGCCTTGTGCCCACCAGCTGAGCTTAATTTAGTTTAAAGCAAAGCCAGCTCTCTAGTGCCTTCTCTTTCTCATTTTTTTGGACATGTCAAAATTGGGTCATAATTTGTTCTGATGAGAACATAGCAGCCAATTTTAATCAAAGCTCTGCTGCCTCTGCACTGTCAACTGAGGCTGTCTATCCAGTCTCCACCTCCCCAGAGTTAAACTGTTCTTCAGAGAGTAGAGAGTGATGGAGAGAAACACCCAACATCAACCTACACACACGTATACACATACACGCACTCACGCACACACAGGCATAATGAATGCATACACATGCGTATCTGCCAATGAATACGCAATTCTTCAAAATGAGAGACTGAAATGTCTGGCTTCATACACTGTGTGCGATGCATTCACCTCCTTGGCAGTCAGTCAGATGCAGAATGTTTAGACACCGATAGGTAGAAGCACATCCCCAAACTGACCACTTATGTATGCTGAGGCAATATCAAAATTTTATATGAATGGTTTTAGCATCACCAGACCAGAACATTAGTTTAAAGAGTAGAGATGAGGGCTGGAGAGAGGGCTCAGCAGTTCAGAGAACTTCCCGCTTTCTAGAAGATATGAGTGCTATCCCCAGCTTTTGTATTGGTCAGAGCAAAGATTCTGTAACTCCAGCCGTAAGGGACTTAACTTTTTTCTTCTGATCTACACCTCTATTTAAGTCTAAGATGAAGGATAGATAGTGCTTCCTTACCAGCTTGTCAGGCCATGACACGGTCACAATACTCAGCTCCACATTAAGTCTGTACCTAAGTCATAACAGGTACCAAAGTCATAGGAGGTGTGCAGGGAGAGCAGATAGGGACCTCCCAGATGCATAGCTGGTGCTTGATTGGAGAGTATGGAGGCAAAGTATAATGATTGGTGTGTTACGATTTTCTACACATCTCACCCTCAAGTTGATCACTCATGTTCCCATGTCCCAAATTGAGCCAGAAGTATAGACCCAGCATGTAGGGAAGCTGCTGTGGTCTCTGTGGAGATCGACCCTGCCTTCTGAAAGAGGGGCTGTGCCTGGCTGATTGTCCTACTGAGAACCAGGGGAAAGAATTTGCTCCTTATAAGATGCTAGTCTGAGATGTTAGTTCCTCTTTCATGACAACTTCCAAATGGACAGACGGTTATTTACATCTTAAGAGAAAATTATAATTATCTTTAGAGATGTAATTTTCCCTTATTTTCACACAGGGATTGTTGTTCGAATTGAAATGGATTATTATTGTGATTTCTTACTACAAGGCAGTATATGCCCAGAAAAATACTGGAAAATACAGGACAGGAAAATACTTAATAATAATCTATGTTTTAACAACTCAAAAGAAATATTCAGGTAGCATCAAGTGTACAGACTGGTCTGGGTCATGCATGTGCTCATACAGCAAGCTGTGCAAATGTGCTCAGGTAGAGTAACAGGCTTATACTGGTGTTTTCGTTTGCTACAGTGCGAAGAATTTCCTAAATTGTCGAACATTTTTCAAAATGACATTTCAAAACTGAAGAACTTTCCGTTGTTCAACAATACAATCTTTTCAGTGTATTCCACAAATTGGAGTAAGTGAAGTACATGCAGTTATACTTAACATTTGCAGTTATTTTTATTCTTTTCCTAGTGTGAGAAAGACAGTGAGAGACAGAGAGAGAGAGCAAGAGCGAGCCAGAGAGAACACTAATTGACAGCCCAGGAGGGCCTCAAATTCACAACCCTCATACCTAGAAGCCTTGGCTTTGGTGGGAACATACAGGCCTATCTCCATGGCCAGCCTTTGAATTATTTATTTGTTATAATTTTGGTAAGAGATATTGCAAGAGAAGAGTTAAACAGAAATGCATTTAAGGCCGATAATCATTATTTCCAAATGGTTCTATGCATATTTAAACATCTATTGGAAGATAAAGTTGCTTTAGAAATAATACATTTAGTAGACACTGAGTTTTTGTTAGTATTTGTTTATTCATTTATCTATGTAGTTTTGGTGGACTGAGGACTGGACCAATAGCCTCTCACAGCCTAGACAGGTGCTCAACCCCTGCGCTAGGTCCCCAGCTCTACGATATTCATTTTCTTGAACAAACCTTTAGCTTTGCTATGTGACCAGACACCGTCAGAAACCTGCACATCTCTTGCTGAAAACTATAAGCTCTCAAAATGTGATTCTCCAGCTTATGGCCACCTCAGAGTCTTGTGACTTCTGTAGGCATGGATGGAGGCTCACATCTTTCCTGATTTTCTTCAAATTCCAATTGGGACCACAAAGATTCCTCACGTCACCTGTTGTCTCCCAGGCGACCTCTGCCTTTTCTGCCATCCTGCTCCAGCTTCTCACATTTTTCCTCTGCAATGTGGGCTTTGTTCCTGATGATTTCTTTGTGGTTGTGCAGAGAACACACCTGCACATTGTGTGTGGCTTCTGAGGCAAAGTGGTTACCACACTCTGCCCTGTGGGTTCCTTGATCCTACTGTGGTTGTCTGGCTTTTCCACACCGCCCCAGACTAAGCAGTGGTAGGGAACTTACATTGTTGATTTGAACTTAGGTCATGGAATACAGGGTGCAGTGTGCACCTGGCACTTGGCAAACTGTAACAGGGAGACAGAATACTAAACACTGTAAACAAGTGGCCAGATTTTCCTGAGTCAGCTAGAGAACTGGGCAAGACCATAAAGGCATAGAACACCTGGAAATATCTGACTCTCATCCCTTGCACGTCAGGATATTCTAGGAGAAAGTGGGTCAATTCACAGACAGTTAATAAACTCCAGTTGTTGTTTTGTTGTTGTTGTTGTTTTCTCATCCTGGGAATCTTCCAAACAAATGCTTTATTTGCCTCCTTGCTACTTCCTCTCCATATCTTTTTGCTAATAAGGAGAACAATCTACTAATATTCAAAGATTATCTTGGGCTTATCTGTTCTCAATGTTCCCATCTTAAGACAAAGATATTAGCAAGAGTTGGTGGTGAAGACCTGTCATCCCGATCCTCCGGCTACCTTACCTATGGAATGTGTATTCAATGCCAGCTTGGACACTGACTTAGTGAAACCCTGCTCCAAAATAAGAAGAAAAAAATAAAGTAACGAAGAATGGGATATAACTCAGTATCAAATTCAATAAAATACGTAAATTGTCTTAGATCTTGCCCTGCCAGATATCAAGTCAAATTCCCCTCACTGACTTAATTACTTCATTGATATTACTAAACTGATTGCTACCTTAACAGCCTTGTGATTTGATGCTGCCTCCTTCCACTCAGGGGGAGAGCAAGGGTCTAGGAGACAGGCGGGAGCCTGGCAGGGTAAAACAGGTGGTCCTAGGTGGCTGGGTAATGCTCTCTTCCCACCCAAGGAGCTCAAGCTCTTTCTTGCTCAGGTATCCCCTGAGGCTCCCCATCACTGCACTCTTTCTCCTTTTCCATCACTTCCCTCCTTCTACAGGGTCTCCTGTAGCCAGACTGGCCTCCGATTCCTTGTGTTGTTAAGTATGATCTCAGACTGCTGACCCCCTGACTCTCTGCTGAGTGGTGGGATTATAGAAAACATCCCCACACCTGGCTTATGTTGTTTGGCTGGGGATTGAACCCGGGACTTACTGCATGTTAGGCCCAAACTCCATCAACTCAGCCACACCCCCAGGCTCTGTACCTGTCTGTAGTGCCTCCTCTTTCCCTTTGCTGTTCATACTAATGCAAACTGTGTTCTACTTAACAGGCTTGGTTTCCTCTCAGTTCCCACTTACCCATGTGGCTTTCCCCTGGCTTTTAAGCCATCTTCTCAAACACCGACAACCCACAAGGCAGAGCCTCCACTCTCTGGCTCTTACGCCACAGTCACTTTCCTCACTAGTCCTCATTCTGTAGAGCCTCTTAGCATAGCATCTGTTTTGTTGATTGCATGCTCTAATCCATGTTTTTGTTCAATTTTAGCAAACATTGTATCTTTAGTTACATTTATATTTTATTTCTAGAGTTTGTGTGA
This sequence comes from Psammomys obesus, assembly GCF_907164565.1. Classification (NCBI taxonomy): domain Eukaryota; kingdom Metazoa; phylum Chordata; class Mammalia; order Rodentia; family Muridae; genus Psammomys; species Psammomys obesus. Next base: position 2,531,318 of record NW_026590699.1, read on the forward strand.
GGAGTATTTACAGATTTTATTGGTGGTATTTTATTACCCTATTATCCTAAACAAGCTTTCTGACCATAGTTTAATTCATAGGTAGATACTGAACATGTTTATTTTGTAATCTGCTTCAGGCTAGCCCAACCCTGAAGCTAAACACCTCTCATGGTGTCAACCTTCCCACTTTGCTCTATTACCAGATTTCCTTCTGTCATAGTGAACGCCTGTCTCTCAGTCTATTGGTGATGTTCTGAGGCCATGTATGAACAGCCCCCCTCTCTCGGGCATTGTGTTTGTTCTCCTGGCTGCCTTAAGGTCACTACTTGAGAATCCGCTCTGACAATCTGCTCACCTCAGGTTCTGGATCTTGTTCTGTTCTTAAGTTCAGTTCCGAAGTTGTTGGTAGCTGGCTGAACAAAGCTCACAAAACTCATTTTGTGGATTCTTCTGCTACTACCCAGAGTCTAGGTAGGAAGTAGGGTTCAAATCCCCCTCTCCAGCCATTCTCACAGGGCTCTGTTCCTTGTTCAAGTTCCTTGTCCACTCTTATTGTATGTTGATGCCATCCAGGTCTAGAATCTAATACATATCTTTAAATGCACTGTGTTATACCTATCATGTGTTCTGTCTTCTCTTCTAAACTCAAACATGTACATGTCAATGTGTGGAAGCTTAGGCTCTACACTTTGAGCAGCACTGGGCATTCTCTGTATTCTCCTGTGTCTTGAATGTATCTGATCCTGAGAAGGCAAGGAGTTGCCTATCAGGTCCTCAGCGAATCCTTGGCTCTGGCTTACGGGCTGTGACTCCTGATGGTCAGAGTCCTCTGTGATTAAGTCTCTTTGTAGATATACTCAGCTTCTTCCAAAAATACCAGAACTGAACTCATGCACAGTGACAAAAGATCAACCTTATAAAAAGACTTTATCACTTACTTTGTGATTTTGATCCCCTTGATGGGCTGCTCAAGAGGATCATGGGAAGAAATCCTCTGAAAAGGTGATCTGGACCACCCAGATTTAGAGGGAAAAATAGCCACTTTGCCCCCATGAAAATGCCACCCACCTCATAAATCTTTATTAAATGCTCCTTAGAAATTCACAACGCAAAACCCACTGAGCTAATAATACACATCCTATAGGGCACACTCTTAAGCTCTCTCTGGAGTGTTTGCCTTTTTGTTTACTGTAGCTACTGTAGCCAACCCTGACTCTCAGAAGGACTCTCTGTCTTTCCAGAAGACAGGAATGAGAGAAGAAACATTTCCTAGATAACATATCTGCAAGCCACTATCACCAAGGTTTGTGCATACATTCCCTTAGGGAGAAGCCTAGCCTTGGGCTGCTTTCACAGAGCTTGGTTCCATTTTTTTTGTGTGTTGAAATAAATAAGTTTACTCAAGACACAGATTTATTCTTTACTATAAGCACCTGCATATCCTGTCAGATAAAATAAAAATGCTCAGCAGAGTAGTTGCTACTGGAGCTGGTGACTGAAGGATTAGGCTGTGGACTTGCTTCAATTTGGGGACTCACTGTTTCTTTATATGCATATGCTGAGTGCACAAACTGAATCGGGTGGGAATTAACAAGCTACAGGAAAAAAGCCAAAACGGGAAGTTCGTTGGCTAGATAATGGGAGTTGTACTAGCTGCTACCTTTACAAACATCCAGGTCACCCTGCTGCACTGGTGGGCAGAAGCCCTTAGACTTCTCAGAGACCTCTTTAATTGCAGTGTGTGAAGCTACTGTTTACTGAGGCAAGTGAAGAATAGGAACCTGGGCCCTGACAATTCAGCAAAACAAAACAAGGGGATCCAAAACAGGGCAGAGGTTTTAGAAACTTTAACACATGGTTATGTCATGTTTGTCTGATCTATCCAAGGGCAGATCTGGTGCACGGAGACTACCACTAAGTGCCAATCTTGGAATAGGATTTCTGAAAGCATGATTATGGAGAGGTACCCACTGCCACACTCAGCTCTGTTGACCCAATGTCTCCGTGAAACAAGCCTCATCCTCACAGAGATGTGGAGCCCATGCTTCAGCTGTGATGGGCATAGCTCAGGAGTGCCACAGCTGGTGCAAAATGATTGCCAGGGACACCCCATCCTCATATGAATCAGATACTGTGGCTGCCATCAAAGGGACTTCTGCGTTTGCTCAAGGCCCCGGCTGTCTGTGAAGGGGGCAGCTGACTCATCATGTAGCCAATGATCTGTTCTTATTGTGCCTTCCCTGTGATTTTTTTATTCCCACCAGGCCCCACTTGTGCATGCAGCACATGCATATGGGGAAATAGTGAGTCTCCAAAATGCTTCATAGGAGATGCCTGCTTTCTGTTATTATCCAGTGACTGGGGGAGGAAAATGAAATTTATTCTTGGGTTGTATTTGTAGCTTTGTTCATGGCTGAGACCAAATAATTGACAATAAACATATTAAAGCGATAAAAGCCTGATGGAGTACTGTCCACTGAGGCAGAGGGGCATGTGCAGGACCAACCCTGGAGAGATATCTGTTCACACCCCGCAGGATCAAGACACAGGAAAGGGGGACGCTGGTGCTCGGCTGCTTTTCAGATCAGAAAATCTGGTCTGTGGTATTTGTCAGGTGTTATTATAACATTGAGAAGAGTTTCACTAGGAAGGTCTGGGTCATATGGTTGAGTACATGACATCGCTTTAAAAAAACTGTAGGCATCATTTCATATGATGTTGGTTTGAAACAAGAGGTTTATGAATGGCCTTATCAGCTTAGTGGTTCTGTTCAGTCTTTGTACCTGGCTGTCTTTGGCACTTTGGTAGCTTGGTGGTGGGAATACAGCCACAGCAGCCTCTAGCTATAAGTCAGTCTTCCCTGAGCAATGGCAGGTACAAGAAGGCAAATCTCTACCTAGCACAGATCTGAATTGTTTAACAAGCTGGCCACTGTCTGTTCTGCCAGTGTGTCTGTACATTTACTCATTCATTCATTTTATCAATGAAAATTTACCAATAACCTCCTGTATCCCAGTCAATGAAAGGTGCGAGCTATAAAATGATGAGTCCCGGCATCAAGAAAAATAAACAAATTTATAAATATTCTTTGAATATACTGAAGACAGTTAAGCTGAAAATTAATGATTATATTTTTGCTTAGGTTAATTATTCTGGAAATATTCTAAGTAGTTTTAATATGAAAAAGAGCAAAATATATAAATTAACATCAAGAAAGACAAATGTTGACAGTTCTTTAGCACTTTAGAATAAATCTCTATATATTTTCCTTTGGTCATTGTTATATATTTGTGTATATATGTATATATATGTAGATGTATATTCATGTATATTGACTTTATATGTAGAATAACTTCCAAGTCAAGAATCGCGATTCAGAGTAATTAAGTGATTATTAAGATTTAATCAGGTTATGCAAGCTGGTCTGTGGATAGCAGGGAACCCTGCTTCTGGTGGCTTTGTGTGGTTTTCTGTAGCTCAAGCTGTACCTAGCACTTTGTGTCATTATTTGTTAATTAAGCCCAATTAGAAAGTAACCCCGATTAAACTAAATTAGACAGTTTAGCATATAGCATATAGCCTTTATCAACTATTTTTCCAGCAAAGAAATTCCTCGGGGGTGAGACATTCCAAGACCTTGTCTGGTACCTTCTAGAGTAAGACATGTTCAGTGCACAGGGCAGGTGCTGCCCAACCTCACGCTACGAGGGGTTGGCAGAGGCAGCAGGATGGGAAAAATAGCTGCTTCACTGGAGTGCTCATGTTTACCTTCCTATCTCTTCCTGAGTCATCCGGAAACAGAATGAGCCGTTCTGGTACCCTAAACAGTCAGGAATTATTTCACCCGGGGTTATTTTTCCCTCTGCTGCTGCAATTGTTGCAGTTTTCACAGCACAGCATTTGAAAATGGTTAGCTTGTAACACACTAGGCATGGCATGGATACTGAAGAACTAGAATCTGACGACAACAAGATGGTGCACCTGGTGGTTGGAGGGATAGTTGATGTTGCATGTGACATTTGCCTTTTTCATTTAAGGGGAAACGAGTAGTTTCGGGTATGTTTACAATATTTTCCCATCTTGTGGTTGAGAAATATGCACCGTTAATGTTTATTTTTAAATTAAGACAAGTCAGCTCACCTTCTCTAAATGGTGGTGGCTACATGTCTAAGTCTAAGATTCAACACTGAGTCTAAATTTTGTACCATCTCCCTGGCTGAAACGATCATTGGCTGTGTGGCAACTCTGGATTCCTCTGACTTCTGAAAGCGTAAATTTATTTATGATTTACCTATGTCAGATTTCATTTGCATCACTCTAGGGGAAGCAGTATTCGTCTAGTGTCATCTCTACTCATTTTGTTACCTGTCAGTCTGAAGCAAAATATGACGCCCCAAAGATACCTTGTGCTCAGACAGAGCACCCAGAAGCAGCCTGCAGGCAGCTCCCTGAACTCATGGGTACAAGCGACTTTCCAATTTAATTGTAACTGGGGTTATGTTTTGCTAGCCAGAAGTATTACATGTTGTGTTTTGTTTGCTAAGTATGAGAAAAAGTGTTCACTAGATATTGTGTTAAGAAATGTGTCCTATATTTCTTCACTAGAAGAAAATCAGTTGAAACAATTAAAAAGATGGTTCATCAACTAGGAAGTATTTTTTGTTTGTTTGTTTTTGTTCGTTTGTTTGCTTTTTAATTTTTTTATGTTATTTTTTTTTTAATTTACTCCCTTGACAACCTGATCATAGCCCTTCCCTTGTCTCATCCTTGTTCTTCTCTCCTTTCCTCTTCTCCCCCTAGTCCTCAGAAAGAGGGCATCCTGTTCCCCTATCAACTGACCCCAGCCTATCAAGTCTTATCAGGACTAGCTGCATCCTCTTCCTCTATGGTCTGGCAAGGCGGTCCTGCCATAGGGAAGTGATTGAAGAGAGGCAACAGAGTCCATGTCAGAGCCAGCCTCTGTCCTGCTTACTAGGGAAACCACATGGAGACTGAGCTGCCTATGGGCTACCTCTGAGCAGGGGGCCTAAGTACTCCCCATGCATGGTCCTTGGTTAATGCATCAGTATAGGAAGTAATTTGTTGATTATGAGAGCAGGATGCCAAGGAATTTACTGTAAACACTAGTTCTCAGTCTCCTTGCATGTTACTATACTAAGCTCCTTCAACAGGACATAGGGGTAAAAGGAGACAGACAGAAAATGAAGGAGAAGTGGAATGGGGCCAGGTAATGATGTAGGTGCTGCCATCTTTTTACCCAAATCATCCCCATGCATAAATATCATTAATGAGTAAACCTGTCAGGGTTCTCAGGCAGTTACATTAGTTTCTATAATTGGAGAAATTATTTGAGGGCACTTGCATTACAAATAAGTGGTAAACTCAGAAATATCTTCCCATGCATTAAATAAAAGCCAGGAACACCGCCGATTTAACCGGCACTGAAACCTAACATATAATCTAAAATCCATGATTCTGTCCTCATCTTTATTGAGGCCTTTTGGGAGCTTTGGATGTTTCTCTCAGGAGAAACATATCTATAATTTTCATAGTATGGACATGCCCTAGAGAAGTCTGTTGTAGGTTCGATGGGGAACAAATGATGAAGAATAGATCCTCAGCATTAATGAGAGCTCTGGGAATGATCCAACCCTCTTGACTTAAGATAGACCCCCCCAGCCCCTCCCCAGCAATAAAAGTCATAGCAGCCTGCAGGTAAGGCATAGGGTCAGAAATTATGGCTTTCTCAAACATAGTCTAAATTGTTTTGCTTTTATAACTTTGAGTTTTAAAAATTAGGTTGATATTTCGAGCTTAAAACATATGGTCAGTTCTTTCCACATAACAATATTATCAACAGTAACAAAGCTTGACTAGGAAAATAAGTATTTGTTTTAGGAACATGGACACTGAAGGGTTAATTCATTCACTGCTATAGAATCAATAGTATATGTGTCTAACCTGGGGCCCCAAGCTGCCCCAAGGGAAGGCAGGCAGGGCTCCCGGTAGGTGGGTTTTTATATGGCAAACATTGACTGAGAGCTTGATGGACTTTAAATCAACATGACAACAAGTCTTCAGGCATGTATATGATGGATTTATAGATTAGGTTCATTGAGGAGAGAAGACCCATCATAAATACAAGCAGATCCATTCTATGGGGTGTGATCCTGACTGAGGGTGCAGAAGGGAGAGTAAGTTGAGCACAGCATTCATCTGTGTCTCCCTATTATGGAAGCAACTGTGACCAGCAGCTTTCTGCCCCTTCTGCCACACCCTCCCTGTATCCCCTGAAACTGTTTCCCCTGGAACCATCAGCCAGAATAAACTCTTTCCTCCTTAACCTGCAATTGTCAGGTATTTTGTAACTGCAATGGAACAACAACTAATACAGTCTATCACACAGAAACATAGCTTACCTTCAGGACAGACATTTTTTTTTTTTTTCAGACTTCAAGTTTTAAGGGAAGATTAGTCATTTTAGGTCACTAATGAACTTGTAAAATCTTGTAAAAAACTTTAGTAAAATCTCAACCCACCTCAACATAAATCATGAGGACACTTTGTTTAGTCACTCACTGCACACTGTACTTTGTGTGAAGTGTTAAATCTCTAAACGTGTGGGTCTTCTGCATTTTCATCAGAGGTGGACTTTTTACTATTATTACAAGTTCCTCATGTGGCTAATCAATGAATGATGTCGGAGTCAGCTCTTATATCTACTTGCTATCTTTACATCACCTCCAGCTCTTCGCAGCTCTTTTTTTTCTTGAAAAGGCCTCTGCCTGCTCCTTCCTAGCTGCTTTGTGATTCAAATCCCAACTACACAGACTCCTACTCCTTTAGCTTGGCCTGAGTTTGGTTGAATTCATTCTCAGCTCAGCCTTGTGATCACCCTGATCAGCTGGTGTACAGCTTCTGGGGCAGAAAGGAGAGTGAGGCAGAGAATACCAGCTGCCCCTGGGCTCATGTTTTAGTGGGAATAAACATGAATAAACCTAACTTCTATGTTAAGTGGCCTATTTCTGGTGAGGTCCCAGAAATACTGTTAACTCTGTGAAAACCTCACCAGCCTTACCAGGGCTAACAGCCATCTAGTTTCCCGTGTTCAGCTACAATGCCAACGCTCCTTTCCGACCACACATAACCTAAGTCTTGTTATACCACCCTGGCCTTAACCTCAAGCTCATTTTGCCTGATACATAGCAACAGCTGTCTCTTAGAGCACTTTTTAAGTATCTCCATCAGGTCTAGTTCAACTCTGCGTAAGCTAGAGCCAGATACTTGCATAGCCTTCATGGGTTTTTAGTTCTTTACCAGCTACATGGATGTTGAACCAAGAAGAAAGACTGGTTATGATTAGCTTGCTATTTCTTTTCACAAAGGTTAATTTCATGTTGATTTGGATTACGCTAACATATAAAAGTCATTTGAATTGTTAGTTTCCTACCAATAAAAATGCATGCTCTGTCAAAATTGCTATTTTCCATTTTTAGTATTTAAATATAATGACTATATGAAAAGACACAAACACTGTAAAATAAAATTTCATGCCTCTTTACTTATTGGTGGAAAAGCTTGCTTTCCTGTGCAGCTACCCAGGTTTGAGTTATGAGATACTAAACCCTGTGCTTTTTGGAATGAAAATTCCAAGCACTGTTCTCTCAGCCTGTGCTTATGCCATACAAGTCATTTCTTCTCTTTAAATAAAAATAAATAAATAAAAAGCATGCTGCTTTTAGAGAAAGATTAAATTCCCTGAAAGTGTTTCTGTGTTGATTTGTTGGTAGTTTCTAGCCCCTAATCTTTTATAAATTAGACACAGCATCCTCACATCCCTGGATGAAGTGCCCATAAGGTCAGGTGCTACAGATGTAAGTGAAAGGTTATGTGAGAGCCCCTTATGATTATTCAGATGCTCACAGAGATGGTTTTTGTATAGCGTCAGTCGATGGGGCATTAATGGGTGATCTTACAGTCTCCATGGCCATAGTGCCTTCAGATATTGTAGATGGATAAATGAGGACATGACGGTTCCATTGTGTCTCTCCATGGTCTTTTCACTACAGGCAGATTCATGGTGAACCCCACATGTGCCTCATGCTGCATCAGGAGAGCAACTCCATGTCCTTACAGGCTTTATCTGCCTCTGTTTTAACAAAAAGTGCCTAATCTGATATATTTCATTTCACGATAGATTCCCCTCCCCATGCGGGCAGTTAGAAACTTTGACCCTGGGGATCCTGTCTGAAGTCAAATGGCCATCTTTTCCATTGTGTAGGGGGGTGAAGGGTGGGAAGGGGTGCTCATTCCTCTTCGCTGTCATCACTAAGCAAATGCTTTTTCTCGGAAGATCTCTTTGGAGGGAAAATGGGTTAATATAGAAAGAAACATGGGCTTTGAAATCTAAACCCTGATGCCCTTACTTAAATGGGCAGAATGTGTTGACTCATTTATCAAGCGGGAAAAGTGATCGAGACACAGAAGTGTGTGTGGATGGGAAGCATGCGAGTGTTGGTCATTCGCGGGAGGTGTGCAGAGCCCTCCCCTCTGCACTTAAAGTCAATACCTATGGCTTTTACACAGAAACGTACACTTTGTTTTCAAATAGATGAGTATAGAATTTGCTGATTAGGAACATACCAAAGACAATCTAATATATCCATTTAAGGCTAAGTGAATAAGTGCCACAGAAGGATCATATGTGACCATATGTGTCCTTGGGTGATCTTAGGTGACCTTCAATGACCTACATATTTTTCAGTTTCTTCTTGGTGAATTAGAATCTCTGTGATCTCAGAACTAGAAGCGGCATGCTGTGCTTTCTGTAGGGAGACAGGAACTGGTCACTTGCAATTGGTAATCCCAACACTGTGCGTGTATTATGTTGTGTCTCCCAGGTGTCACACCCAAGGTGACTGTCAGCATCCACAGGAAGGCTGTCTGTCAATTTGGTTCTCAGCCTCCGCACTCTTAGGCTCCACATGTTCAAAGTATCCAAGTGATGCCGAGAGTAACAGGGCATAGACAAGGAATATTGAGGTTTCGCCTGGACATCACAGTTGAACTGGCCCTTGTGGAGGGGGCACAGGTTAGCTGGCCTCTGTGGAAGGTGAGAGATCAGGAGAGCTGGCCCCACTACGTGTCTGGGTGGGGGTGATCCTCCTGCCCCCTTTCCCACCTGCACTAGCCTGGGGTCATGAGAGGAGAGCTAGCCCTGCCCTCTCACTGGCTGTATCACTCACAAAAGCAGGCTCTGCACCTCACCTGGGCAACACAGTGGAGCTAGTCCTGAGGGTGAAGGCACAGGTGAGCCAGCCCCATGGATGTGAGAGTGGAGAGCTGGCCCAAACCCTCACATACTGCAGCACTTGGGAGAATGGGCCGGCACCTTGAGTGGGCAGTATGGTGGAGCCAGCTGTGGAGGTGTGGGTGCAGGCGAGCTGGCTTGAAGGCATGAGAGCAGGAGAGCTGGCTCTGTCTCCCAAAGATGGCAGCACTGGGTGGCCCAGCCAGAGCAGTGCGGGACAGTTCACCTGTAGTTCAGAAAAGGGAGAGAACATGCTGACCAACTCAGCTGTCACATAGGCCCAGATACAGGGCTCTGATTTGGCCCACCCCAAAATATGTATCACTTGTGAATGCTTGGGGTATGGGAAGGGGCCAGTCCTGCTGATCCAAAGCTGCAGGATCTCCATGACAGAGGTAGCAATGACAGGACCCAGAGGAGCCCCATGTGGATAGAATATTGATGATGTCACAAAAGCATCTCAGGCCAGACTCATTGCAATGAACATGTGCAAGTGAGGATGTATGGACAGAGGGACACACTGTGGGACACACTGGGACATGCTACAGCTTCCAGGATGAGGTGTTTTCAGGATTTTTTTGTTGTTGTTGTTGTGATGGTTTGTTTATAGCTATCTTTGTTTTAACAACTTGTTATTCTCTTAGTTATATGTATAATATATAAAAGTGATAGTATATATATATGTGTGTGTATATATATATATATATCTTTTATTGTATTAATTGCAATGATCTTAAAATGTTTTAAAATCACTTGTATGTTATTATCAAAAATGGCTGACTACTTCTGATATATAAAACTAGTATTTTCTATTTTTAAATATATCAGTGAATTGGGGCTGGAGAGATGGTTCAGCAGTTGAAAGAGTTTTCTGATTCTCAACACACTTGAGTTTTTTAATTCCAAGCACCCATGTTGGGTGGCTCACAACCACCTCTGAATTCCAGCTTCAGGAAATCCCACACTCGCTTCTGGCTTCTACTGGCACCCACATACACATAGTATACACACAGACACACACACATACATAGTAACAACAAGAGTCTGGAGAGATTGTTCAGTAGGTAAGATCACTGGCTACTCTTGCGGAGTTCCAAGGTTTCCAGCACCGTCATGACAGTTCACAGCCTCCTGTACCTCCATATCCAGGGGATCTGGCGCCATCTCCTGGCTGGAAAGGGCGCTGCACACATGGTACACTGACAAACACGTTGGGAAAAGACTCACATACATAGCATGAGGGTAAATAAATTAAAAACAAATCTTAATTTTTTAAAAAATAAAAAATTTAACAAATGGAGGGTTTCAGACTTAACCATGATATATTTGATATGATATATATTAAATAGATAGCGTTTTAGGCCTCATGTAGTTTATAATTATTAAATTAAATATGCATGTATCTAGTTAAATTCTATATACATGTAATTGTTATATATTTACATATATTTACATATGTAAATATATGACAATTAAGCATTCGTCACATATGTGTATGAGTTATGGTATCTATTATAAAGTTACATATTTATCTTTAGATAACATGTCTACAATGAAACATGTGCATGCATGTGTGCACACACGTGAATATACGCACATGCACACAAACACACATATAGATTCCAAAGTCGATCGTACATTGAGTTCAAGACGTTTCCTCCTCTTCTGCTCCAGCAGATCTTGTTATCGCTATGCGAAGGCTATAAGGACCAGCTTATAGGTCTCTCTGCACAATTTCTGCAAAGCATTCATGAATGTTGAAATTTGAGTTTTAAGTGTCCATAGAGACTAGAGGAAAAGGCCAGGCTGTGGCCCTTGGCTGTGTTCTTTTCCTGCGCCTCCTGGCAGATGTGGCCTGCTCATACCGGTCAGTGCAGGGCACAGGCTGTCTCCACGTCCTGAAGTACAGGCTTCAGCATGTGGCAAGGGCCCGAAGAGGCTGATGACAGGGCGTGCTCAGGGCTCTTGTGAAATGTTCCCCGGCTTTCATTCCGTTAAGCTTGCGGGGAGTTGATATTGGAGTGTGCTTTCTTTCTCATTTTCTTTGAATAAGTCAAGAAACATTGTGGTTTAATCTGAAGATACATAAGGGAAGTAAGTCTCTCCGGGAATGTACTGCCAGAGTGATTGGTCAGCAGGAAGGTCACCTGTTACTATGATGGCATTTGTCACGCACCCGGCTTGCGTCTGCCTCTCGAAGCTGAACAGACCCAGGAGGCAATTACGTGAGAAAGAGCAAGAGTTCCAAGTGTGGGCCATGCAGTCTTTCTCTGTTATGTCATCTAGGGCTCATTCATTTTCTTTTGTGCTTCTCAATAATGCAGTTGTGGAATCATATTAAAATGTAAAATATATTCTAAATTCATAAACCACCATAACCTAACAGGCTATTTGGAGCACATAGCAGCAGAATTTGAGATGAGAAAACATGGAAAGTTTTCAGATATAAAATTAACATAAGGACATTTATTAGCAAAATGTGTTATTAAACACTGCAGTAAGGTAATTGGTTAGGTAATATAGGTGTTTAGAAAACCCAGCCCTGGGCTCTCACGTGACCTCGAGTTCTATACTCTCACTGGAGATCTGTTAATAAGAAATCTTGAACGATACTGTGAAAATAATGTGTTTGTGACAATTTATTTCTGTATAAACTACCACTTCCACCTGACCAGTACTAGCAACCCAGCCCGTTCTGTGGTTCTGTGGTCTCATCCCTTGCAGTGCTCTAGCTGAGATCACCATTGTGCTATGGTTGTACTATCAGCAACCAATCATACTGATTCAAGAGGACTACTGATGATCCCTTTGTTGAGATAAAATTCCTTAAAGTCCTAAGGAAGGGGAAAGCGTTATGCATTAGCATCTTTCCCGTTGGTGAGAAGAGACAAAGGCTTCTGAATGCCTAAGGGAAAATATGGCCGTGCTTATTTATTTCAAACTGAGAAGTCTGTGGTCTACCGTGTTCCTGTGATACAAATCAGGGAAAGGCTATCACTCTTCAAAAGGACATGGACAGAGTGGGGACATAGCTGCTAAGAAACCTGAACCAGAATATTTTTTATGACATTCTTGATTTTATCACTTCCCAAAATTTTTTTTAAAGATTTATTCATTTTTTTTTTTTATGTAGACGAGTGTTCTTTCTGCTGCACACGTGCTCACCAGAGGAGGGCGCCAGATCTCACTATAGATGGTTGTGAGCCACCATATAGTTACTGGGAATTGAACTCAGAACCTCTGGAAGAGCAGACAGTGCTCTTAACCTCTGAGCAATTTTTCAGGCCCTCCCTGAAGGTTTTAAATGGTTAGTTTGTCTCAAAGTTGATCCAACAGAAACAGAGCTGAAAGCCAGTAAAGAAAAGCAGGTCAGTAGTGAAAACATGCAATGATATTAAGCCACAAAGCTCACCATGATCAAACACTCAAACTTATGAAAATGTCTTCTCTTCTGAATCATTTGTTCCGATAATAAAGGAAAATTTAACTTGGAAGGATGCCCTGTATGGAAGCGCAGCATTGGTCATAGAGAAAAAGATTGCACCCTGTGCATATTTTCTTTGACTCTGGAGTTTTAATGAAGGAAAGTTGTATCCGCAGAACTGAAAGGAATCCCAGGAACATCTTTGGTTGGAGATGAAATGACCACACCATTTTACTTTTTTTTTTTTTTTAACTCTCGGTGCATTTTATCGTTGTTATAATCTGTATAAAAGTAATATGATTATTGAAAAAAGCAACCTTTCATGCAGAGCTCCATTTTACTTTGCAACCTGCTTTGGCATTTAAATCCCCCCTATATCACTCCAGTGCACTCAGTCTGGCACAAACATACAGGCTTGTCCTACTTAGCTTTGACTGTAAACTCTTCACAGCCTAGAGTCCCTATTCAATGGAGGAGCTGCCTACAGAATGTTGGCTTAGGGGCAAGGCAGGGAGAGGATTGTCTATTTATAAATGACATAGTAGGGCCCAGCCCACTGTGGTAGAGACCCTTCTCCTGGATTGTATTAAACACCAGCAAGGCATGATTGAGCAAGTAAGCCAGCCAGCAGCACCTACCATGGCTTCTCTGGTGCTCCTTGGCTGGGTGAACTCCCTGACTGTTATTACAACGCCTGGCAGACCAAGAAGTCATGCCTTCAGATTCCTGCCTCCAGATTCCTACCTTGAGCTCCTGCCTCAACTTCCCTCTGTGATGGACTGTCACCTACAAGTGTAAAATGAATTCTTTCCTTACCAAGTTGCTTTTAGTCATAGTGCTGCATCCCTGCAACAACAAGGAAACTAGAGTAGAGGTCAACGGCATCAAAATTCTCTTAGTTCACATCTGTCAAGTGGATTTTACTAAGAAAATCTTGTGGATTAATTCTATGGGGTAGACACCAAGTCATATGAGAATAGCACCAGGAGATTCTCACAGTATTACCTGTTAACTTTTGCATTGTCACTGTGATGATTATCGTTTTAAAACATTTATTATTTCATTAGCGTAAGCCTCATCTCTAATTAGCTCATCTCTAACCTCCCTCGTTATTGAAGCAGGTAACTAAACCACAGCATCCTCAGTGTCTCCTTCCCTGAGCTCCTGCTGTAACTCTATGGTTTCTTACAGATAAGGTCAATGTCGATCTTAACTGCCATTCGCAAGAGCAGAACACTTAATGCAGAAGTATGAGCTCTGCTGCATACCTCACTGGGCTTTGTACTCAGCTAATGGCTTACTGAGCATCAACAGGCTATAAAACAGTCATTCAGAATAGATGCAGCAGACTGCAGACCTGGCCTCACAAATGGGAGTGGGTTACTTGCCTAAGTACTAAGTACTTAATGTTACTTAAGTAGTTAAACATTTAAATCCTAAGTACTTTAATATTTATAGCCCCTAGAACCCGCACTAAATATATATATATATATATATATATATATATATATATATATATATATAAACTAGGCATGATAATGTTTGCTTGTAATCTCAGCGGTGGTAAAGACAGATTTTGGAACCTCACTGGCCACTTAGAGGGCCTACTTGTCAAATCCCATGCTAGTAAGAGATGCACTATCAGAGAGAAAAAGGCAGTTAATTGTAGAGTCATGAAAGACAATACCAGAGTTATCCACCAAAGTCCACACAAATGCACACACAAGTGCCCATGTATCTGCACACACACACACACACACACACACACACACACACACACACACACATGCACTCACACATCTAGACCTCCCAGACACAAACTCACAAATAAATATTTATGTTATCATACTCTCTACATTTTATATCCCAAATCCAGTCAAAGTTGGTGCAAGTGTTCTCATCTATAACTAATCCTCACTTTCAAATTTAGCTTCCACTTTATAAAGTCAATGTGTATGAGCTCCGCTACATGGTGTTTTCAGTTCTGAGTCTTAATGGTTTTGACAGGGTTTAGCATATTTATTGACATTTCCTTTGAGGCTTGGAAAATTATGGTCTAACAAAATTAGAGTTAAATGGCATTTATGTGGTTAAATCCTCTCAGAACCATTTCTCTGAGGCTCAGGGACCCTGACTGAAGGAGGGTTCTCTCCTCATCTCTTTATAACCCTAAAAACCCTTCTTCGGTTTGAGAGGCTCTGCTCATTTGTGACGTGGAGAGTTGGGGAGTTAGGGAGCTTGCTGTTGGCATGGCCATACCCTGATCATATCCTGCACACTGTCGTATTGTCATGACAAACACCTGCTTCTGCTTCAGTTTCTATAGCCTACCTCCCACGTCTCCCCATATGCCTTACCCTCTACCACAAGCAATCAGATTTTTCTTGTCTACAACCCAGGACCTCACAGTTGAGTGAAACATCTTTTCCTCAGTAAGTTTATTGATGTTGTTACTATGTGGTTCAAGAAAGTTTCCATCTAACTTGGATGCATATACATAATCCTTCCCATTGCTTCATAGTATTGTTCTACCTGAAACTTAAAAACCAAAGGAATGGACAACTAAAAGTAGACTTTCTATAAAGCTTCCTGCATTGGTCACTTTCGGTTGCTGTGATAAAATACTCTGACTGAAAACGACTTAAGGAAGAAGGCCTATGTTGGCCTGGAGTTCCAAATGGGGGAAGCATGGTATCAGGTCTCATCTTCAACCACACAGAGAGCAGGGAGAATAAACTGGAAGTGAGGTGAGACTATGCACTCGAAGCCTACCCCATCGATGTACTCCTGCAGCAAGGCTCCACTGTCTAGCCACATAGCTTCACCAAACAGCGCCACCAATGGAGGGCCACATGTTCAAGTACCTTTGAGGGATATTCCTTATTCAAAACAGCACCTTGGTGTTGTAGTTCTGACAGAGCACATTAGACAGAGGGATAAGATCCTGGTGAGCTACTCATGGAAAAACTCTGTGATTTCCCTTCCCGATGGGAATATGTCATCTTGAACCCAGCCACTGCTATTCTGTATGAGCGATTCAAGTCAAGGGGGGCTGTGTAAGAGGGACTCAGAGGTAAAACATGATGAGACACACATGGGATCATGATTTGACATAACTGTTTTTATTAGATAGTCTCAGAGAATAAGTAGTGGACAATTCATACTGGTTAACTCAATAAAACCACACAGAATACTCAACAAAACCACACGCTGGGTGAATACAGATTTTTCAGAATCATGGGTAATTACATATTTACAGCCATAGTTATATTTATATCATGGGTAGGTATCTGTATTACATCCATAGCTGTTTGTATTTGTATATCTATATATCTATATGAATGTTTATTGCTGTACTTACAACTGTATGAAGAGAGCTGAATACACACACACACACACACATCAATCATACAATTTACTAGTTTTGAGCGTTTTAAATATACAGTTCTCAGATATTAAATATGTTCATACCATTAATCTTCTATCATCACCATCTATTTTTCTTTTAAGATTCATTCACTTATCATGTACACAATGATCTGTGTGCACATACACCTGCGTGCCAGAAGAAGGCCCTGGATTTCATTATAGATAATTGGGAGCCACCATGTGGTTGCTGGGAATTGAACTCAGGACCTCTGAAGAGCAGACAGTGTGCTTAACCTTTTTTTTTTTTTTTTGTTTCTTATCTACCCAAGCTTCCAGACACTTGGCTCTCCTCCTGACCACAGTGTGGCACAGCTGCCTTTCTCCCTATGGAGTGAACTTTTTGGCAAGTTCCCTGTGTCCTGACATGCAAACGGAGCCTCTAGTGATTCTTGTTCCATGGTTCTCACCATTTCCTTTTCTTTTCTGTGTAACTCCTTTTGCCCACCTATCTTTGTTAGCAAGGACACACAGCACTGTGGGCTCTTGCAACAGAAAAGTGTGTTTTTCACAGCTCTCCAGGTGGGAGTGTGGAGTCAGCCGATCTGGCTTCCTCTGAGGCTGCCCTTCCGTGGTTGCTGACTTTCCCCATAGGTTCACCTGAGTGATATGGCCTCTCGTGGACACCATTCCCAAGTCTACGAGTTGTGCTGGGATTTAACCAATAACATCACTCCAAGTTACTCCTCTTCAAATACAGTTGAGCAGTGAAGGGCGAGAATTTGTGGTTTCAGTCCCCAGTCAGGGTGGGTTTCATTCTGCCTCTACATAGACGTGGGATCCATTTATGTTTAAATCAACCACCTCAAGGAAGAGAGCTTTACTATGCGATCTCTGTTCTTTTTTCTTTCCTGCATTTCTGTTTACTTTTTGGTGTTTTATGCTGACAAACTTTGATTAGCTTCTCCTTATCTGAAAATTTTAGCTATTTCCTTTGTAGTTACCCAAGCATTACGTAAACACCACAAAATTATGAAATCATCTGAAGTCAATACCAGTTTAGTATTACTTACATACAAAAATTTCGCTCCTTACAGCTCCACCTCTGCCCTCATGCTACCAATCTTTAAAATTGTATCTTTATACATTACTATCCAGCAACATAAATTTGTTTCATGTATTTTTCTTTCAAATAGTACAGAAAACAGAAAAGTAAAAATTACAAATCAAAATATTATTTTTCATGTATATTCAAATATAATGTGTGTGTGTATATATATATATATATATATATGTGTGTGTGTGTATATATATATATATATTTAGTTCTCGTGTGTGTGTGTGTGTGTGTGTATACTTGCTTATGGGAAAATTCATTTTCAGTTGTTTGAACTTATATCTAATATCCCTTTTTTTTCAATTTAAATAGCTCCCCTCAGGAAGAATGTCGGGGTCAATTCCATTTATAATGAATTCATCTTACACTGGTTTTTCTGAAAGTGCCTTAATTTATTTTTTTCTTAGAGGATAGATTTGCAGCACACACAATTCGTGCCCCATGGCTGCACGTATTTCAATTCTCTATTGAGGGATCCTGCGTTTATGTTTGTGTTCCTTGGTCTTGTCCATGCATTACCGTGTGCTGCAAGGATCGATGATACCCAGGAAACTAAACTGGCCCACCATACCTCTGTTAAACACACTTCTGGCGGGGCGGGGGGGCACGATGTCCTTGATTGGATGAGACCGTTTGCATGGGGTGAGGTTAATGTTAGAGTGCTATCCGCTCTATCCAGGATGCACCTGGTACTTAGAGACTGCTCTGTGGGGTGAGAAACCCAGTGGGAGGCTTGGGAGTCTCAGAGAGGAAACGGCAGACATATACAAAGGGCATTCCTGTTTCAGTTCAATGTGAAGCACATTCAGCATTTACAGTGGGATTTCATTCATTAAACTACATATTTTATATATCTTAGTGATTATCACTTGCACTATGATCCATGGTGGGGGGTAGTCAAAGCTGCCTGCTTCATAGGTGCTGGCCTTTCCTCTTGTTCTATAAACTGACCCAACTCAAGGGCAGTCATCAAGAACAAATGAGCTTCTAATTAAATTTTCACCTCTTCCATAGAGGAAAAGGCTAAACAAAAGAATGTCCCTGTCCTTTCATGGACAAAGATGTCTTTGATTTTCAAGAGCAAAGATTCACTTTAATGTAGCAGAGCTGTCTTCAGAAGGAGAGAATTCACTTTGAGTCATGATCGCCGAAGCTCTGAGTATGTCTTGCATTAATTTTCCGGGTGTTTCCTTGATGGCTGCACAACCTTCTAACAGGGTTTCTCTCTGTCGCAGTGACCCAGGGAGGTGTGGCTCTGGTCTCTGACATGTGTCCAGATCCAGGGATTCCGGACAACGGCAGAAGAGCAGGTTCTGACTTCAGGTAGGAAACAAAACAATGGAAAATAAGTTCTTTTCTAGAACTTACACCTGGGCTGCCATTTTAACTCATTTGTCCTGTTGCTGGAATGGCATAGCTTGTCAGAAATTAGGAAGCTGCAGTATTTGTAGAACTGTAGGCATATTATGTTGAAAATTTTCAAGCACTCTGAAACTGATGGCTTCAGAAACTGAGCCAGGCTAAAATTTTGACTCTGAAAGTATGTGGGAAAAAAAGTCTTCAAATTTTCTTATATTTAAAATTGTATCACTTGCTATTGTAATGCTTAAAAATAAAGAACACACACATTTTATTATATATTCATGATTATTGCCTCAAATAAGCTTTTAAGGTGACACAGTATTACTGGCCTGCAGTGCCATTTACTAGCAAGATGCTGCCAATCATTTTAGGATTCTGAAAGGCTAAAGGCCCCTTTCTAGTTACTGTACCATGGTGCAGTTGTGATTACAAACACTCTGAGGCTTTGGATTTCTTCTTGTCTCTCAGTTCAGAAACTTAAGATTTGTCACCTTACCTGAGGGGAGAGTAAACAAGAGTAATCTGAGGAAAATCAAGAGTGAAGGACACAAGAAAGGAGTTTTTCTTCCTTATAATCTGCCCGTTCATCAGAGAGGCAGGCAGAATCAAGGCTACTAACATGGACTGCAAAGCTGTTCTATGCATGCAGAGGGAAGGGGGCTGGTTCTCGGTGATCCTGGCACAGCAACAGTACATTAAAGAGGATGAGGAAACAGGACTCTTTTCTGTGGGAATTCTGTTACAAAGTTGATGCTGTCAGTAGAGTTTCTGTTACCCGTTACACAGAGCTGTGTGAGTTTTTTGTTGTTGTTGTTGTTTGTTTGTTTGTTTTTTAAGTTTTATTTCAGATCCTAATGTGGAAAATCTAAGGTCCAGGGGCCACAGCTGGCAGCCTTGATAATTGAGGATGCTCCCTCCCATCTCTTTCCCCTTTAGGGAGCCATTAATGTCCCATCTCTGTTCTGTCTTATGATCCACTTAACATAAACCACCTCCCAGTTCCTACCTCTAAAGGCCATAGCTCTATTAGGTTCACCCTTTCCCATTAGGGCTTGGATTTAAACACAGAGTCAATGCTCACCCACAGCATTGACAAGCAGTGTCCTTTTGTAGCAAATCCAACAAAGTGCAGATGTGGCAGAAGAAGCACCAATTGCTACATTTTAAATTTCAGACTGAATAATAGTTTAAAGATCAGAAGCTGAGATGATACTTATAGTCTTATACTACCTCATGATATACTTTTAGCCTATAGTTATAGATTTATACAATGACTTATTCAAATTTTGATGTTTGCTTTTTGTTGTTGCTTTTGACTTGACATGTTAAAGTCATATGGAATAAAGGAATTTCAGTTGAGCAATTGTCTCCGTCAGTTTGGCCTGGAGGCAGGTCTGTGGGCATTTTCTCCATCAACGATTGAAGGAAGAGAGTTCAGTTCACTGGGAATGCCGGTCCTGGGCTCGATAAGAAAGCAGGCTGAGCAAACCATGGTGAGCAAGCAAGCAAGTAGCATGGTTTCTGTTTTAGTTCCTGCCTCCAGGTTCCTGCCTCAAATTTCTGCTCTCACTTACCTCCATGATTGTGTACAATAACCTGTAAGCCAAATAAACCCTTTCCTCACCACACTGTACTCCCACACCCATTGTTTTTTGTCAGTGTTGTATCACAGCAAAAAAGAGAATTAGGACAGAAAGAATCATTCTTTTGGTTTGCTGGACTTGACGATGCTGCTTGGGAACTCTCTTAGTTTGGGTTTCTATTGCTGCAATGAAAAACCAGGATAAAAGCCAAGTTAGAGAGGAAAGGGTTTATTTGACTTACATTTCCATATCATAGTCCATCGTTGGAGGAAGGTAGGACAGAAACTCAACAGGGCAGAAACCTGAAGGCAGGAGCTTACTGGCTTGCCACCCATGGCTTGCTTAGCCTACTTTCTTACAGAACCCAGGACCATCAGCCTAAGGATGGCACCATCTAAACTGGGTTGGACCACCTCCATCAATCACTAATTAAGAAAATACCCTACACCCAGAGCTTATGGAGGCATTTTTCTCAATTGAGGTTCCTTTCTTTCAGATAACTGTAGCTTGTGTCAAATTGACATAAAACAAGCCAGCACGAGGAGATTTATGAAAGGATTTTGAACTTTGGCCTGGAAAGGGGATTGAATGCTCAGACCTTAATGAGCTACAGTGAAAGCTCAAAACACAGTACTGTTCGTAAGATACAGATGATTAAGGCATGGCTTATGAAGTTTCTGAAGGGAGCAAAGACATTGTCAGGGCTGTTCAAATGATATTTTGTATTAACAGTCTGTGGAGATGAAACCTCTGTTTCATCAACAGACACTGGTCAGTGAAGGCTGAAGAATCACCTGTGAGTAATTTTGCACCATCATTGGGGCAAAATTCTTGGAAGTATTTCCTGGGGGTCAGCACAAAGAATTGTGGACCAGGGGGCAATGAGGCAGCAACTTAGCAGATAGTATGTCCTATTATGTCCTATGTACTACATATTATGTACATATGTCCTATATGTACTGCCTTAAAGGCAGGAAGGGGTCATGGTGTGCAGCTGAGGCTTGGCATTGTGTGGCAGTGTCAGTGTCAACCTGTGTAGAGGCCAGAATGGCCCCTGATAAATGTGAAGCCTTCATTTCTATAGAGACACCAGCAAAAGGGAGATGCTAGCACCATGAGACTATCTCAAGTACAAGGTTAATAATGAAGTCAACCTGAGCTTGCAAGATAGGCTATGTCTATTGTGGATGGAAGAAGTGGAGAGCATAAAACTGACCCAAGCTCTCTGGAACCCAGAAGACCTTCATTGAGTCCCAGATGCTTCACTTTGGGCTCTTTATACTGTTGGGTTTGTTCTTGTCTGATGAGATTGTAACTGTGCCCTTGTTTGTCTCTCTGAGACAAAGAAAGTATATTCTGGTATAAAAATGGCTGCACAAACCACTCAGATTCCCCACTAGGTCTCCAGTCTCACTTAGATATGGATGGTTTATTGGAATGCCTATTTCAAGATGATTGATCAGGGCCACAGTAAGGACTCAGGAGTCTAGCTGTGACATCTACAAGTTCTCACAGCAGGATTTTATAGAGAGAAACAAGTGCAAACGACATGGGGGGGCAGGAACACATTTTGGCTAACCATACAAGGCAATACCATGTTTTTTGCTGACTAGATAAAGTATTATTAGCTAATCTTTAAGCTGATTGGTTCTAAATGAGGTAAGTGATGCAGGGCTTAGGGTCTTCTAGAGTACATCCAAAATGTATCCAGATGTATAGATAACAAGAGTGCAACCAGAGTATAGCCAAGTCAATAGATAACAAAGTATGAGTTATGACATCATTGAATCATAAGGTCAGCTGTGAACAACCACTTCCAGGAAGCAGAGTTGAAAAGTTTAATATTTTGAACTTAATTTCACCTTAGAAACAAAATGGAAGCCGAATACAAAGATGGCTGCAGCTTTGTCTCAAATAGCAGGCTGCAACATATGTATTGCAGAAAGGCCATAGTTAAGAGACTTTGGGTTTTTAAAAAAGATGTTGAACTTTTAAAGTGTTGGAATTTCAAAGTTGGACTGTGTTGTATGTTGTTAATATCAATTAACTGCCTAACACAAGGCAGTGGGAAGCAGACTGAATCTGCTTCTGAAAACATCCACAGTCTTTTATTATCTTAGTTTCTCTGGGTCTCTGTGTTCTCCAAACATGCAACAACCAAGACTATAACCCCTTGCAAATAGAAAGAAAAATCTAAAGAGTGTTTTGATTTTATTTTGAGATTTCATGGGAGTTTTTTGCTAGACAATTCCTCAAGGAGAAAAGATTTAACTTTTGCTTTCCAATTGTGTATTTCTTTGCCTTGCCTGAGTGGACAGTCTGGAACCTTATTACAAGGTTGGCTGGGAATGGGTGCTATCTATGGTTTCCCAAGCTGAGGGGGAAAGAATTCTGATTTTGGTCATGAGTGTGATATCACCTGTAAGTTTTTCATGGTGACCTTTATCAGGCTGAAAATATAGTGATCTATTTTGTATCTGTTTGCAATATTTTTTTTTAAACACAAATGGATACAAGATTTTTAAAAAAATATTTTTTACATCTACAGAGATGGTTTTGGCTTACATGCTTAAGTCATTAATATAATGTGTTGATATAATTTCCAATGTATCAATCTCAGATTCCATAGTAAAATTAACATGGACAAGGGATGTTGAATTTTTAAAATATCCTGGGCCTGTCTAGAGTTAGGGAGCGAGAGAAGGCCTCATGTACCTCCTGACATTACCCTGCTTCAGTGCTGTTAGATTGCACTTTCTAAAAATTCACATGCACCTTACACACAGCTCCATGGTATGTAATCCTAATAAAAACTTTGGTTACACTGTCACAGTAATGATAGTCATATAAAATTAACTGGGAAGTCTAGAATATTCTAGAACCATTTGTACATGGTTGGCAATGACTTTTCCTTGAATGCTGAGGGGATTCACTGATGGACCCTTCAGGGGAAGACTTTTCTCATGAAATGTCTTCAGCCACCAACTTAAACTCTCTTTCATATACACATCATTTTGTGTTATATAATCTTCTATATCTTTCAGAAGATTTTAAATTTTCATTCAAGTTGACAAACTTACCAACACAAAACTCTCCATAGTGCTTTCTACACTTTTACCTTGATGTTTTAAAAATACTTCTAGTTAGCATTTCTATAAGTGATAATTTTTATTTTTAAAATGCCATGTAGTGTATTGGATTTTATTATGGAATTTTCAATTATAATCCATTTTGTATCGAGTCTCCTGTCTTCAGCTGCATCTGTTCTTCAACACCTCTCCATACTCTTCCTATTGCGGGAGTTTTGTTTCCATGTTTCAGGTGTTTTACTTGTGTGACTTTCTTCCTGGACATCTTTTTCTTCCATTGTTTTCCCCTTTCTAGCTTTACAACTACATGGGCATATACACACAAAAAGAGAGAGGCACAGAGAGAGAACTTGCAGGTTTTTCCTTCCGAGTTTGGGTTATCTTGTTGAATGTGATCACAGTCAAAGACATCCATTTTTCTGCAGATTTCATAATTCCATTCTTCTTTTTGGCTGTATAAAATTCCATGATGTGTATATAGCATATTTAACATATTAGACTCATTTAAAAGTTTTATATGTATGATAATTTTGCTTGCATGTATGTGTTTATACCATGTACATATGTGCTGCCCTCAGAAGTCAGAAAAAGAGTGTCAGATCCCCTGGAACTGAAGTTACAGATGGTAGTGAGTTACTGTGTGGGTGCTGGGAACTGAACCCGTCACCTCTGTAAGGGCAGCTACTGTTCTGAGCCACTGAGACACCTTTCCAGGCCCTCTACCACATTTTTACCGTCCATTCTTCAAGGTATTAGCATCTGGGTCGAATCTATTTCTGAATCTTTTAAATCAATAGTGATGTCACAGCTCAGATTGCTTGTATTCACATTTCCTATTTTGATTTATTGAGCTGATGAGTGGTGTTATTGATCCTGCAAAATGACAACAACACTCTGCTTTCACTGTTTTTTTTTTTTTCTTTTTCATAGATTTGGTCATCATTTATTTATTGATTCTTCTTATTTCCTCACTCCTACCCTTTGAACCTTGGGCTTTGTCTGCTATTCTTTTGTCTCATTTCTTAGAATTGAGGAAGTCAGTATTTGAAGGTCATTCTTCCTCTCCCCTCTCTGCAATCTTTCTTTATGTTGTCTTTCATAATATGTATATAACCCTA
This sequence comes from Psammomys obesus, assembly GCF_907164565.1. Lineage (NCBI taxonomy): Eukaryota > Metazoa > Chordata > Mammalia > Rodentia > Muridae > Psammomys > Psammomys obesus. The sequence continues at coordinate 2,555,669 of NW_026590699.1, forward strand.
CCTCTGGTGCATTTATAAGCAGGCAAAATACTCATACACATATGTTTGCCAGTTTGTTGATACCACTTTGTTGCTAAGACTTTGTTAGTTCCTACTAAGCATTCTTTCCATGTTACCTTAAAAAGACTATTTTTTTCTATAAAAACAGTTAGTTTCCAGTGCTAAGAATAAAATAAAGGGCTGTGTATTCTCACATGCTGCTGCACCATCCACCATCTCTGTCCCCAGTTCTAGTTTTCAGTAACATTTTCCACTCTGAGATCACACTCATTAATACTAGTGTCTCCTTAGAAACATCTTTAACTATGGGGAATCTGTCAATCTAATGATGGTAGATAGATCTTCACAATTTCTCAATTATTGCTAGACTACTTTGTCATTGACAACAAAAATATGTTTTCTTTGAAGTTATAGATATATTTTAATGAAAATTTCTGATAGAAAGTGTAATCTTATCAAGTACAGCTTCTCAGTCATCCAGATAAATAGGTGCTCAGTGGAGACACGATCAGCCGGTTGGCTTAGACGTCAATCACACACGTCCTTTGTCCTCATGACTGACACGCTGAGATCCCGATCTTCACTGGAGAGACACTGTGGGCTTAAAGGATATATACAGTAAAATCTGAAACCATTCTTGCTTTACAGGGGACTTTCTTCGGTGGCCCTGGCCTTCTCTGTGTAAGGCACACTGTCCTCGCTTATGTGTTGCATTCACTATCAGGCAACACAAAGGAAAGGTCCTGTTGTGTCTTTATGTTGATTTACGAGAACTTTGATTTTACAGACCCTCTGAAAGGCTCTTTATTCACGGATCAATGGGTCACACCATGAAAAGAGATGCCCGAGCACACAAGCTGGGTCTCTACAGCCCTTGAGTAAAAAGACACTATTCAGAGGCAAGGTTCCATTGTAAGTGAAGTTGGATGGAATTGAATTGAAGGTCATCTGTACCAGTGTCATTGTGCAGTGACCATTGGCATCAGATAGACTTGGCGTGTATTTTCTGATAATACTGTCTGTCGTCCATGGGACTTGGAGAACCCAGGTCGTTCACACACAGTCTGATACACCCTACCCCATAAGGGTGCCTTGAGTCTTGGTTGGAGTAAGGTTGAGGAAGTTGGTTGAGGAAGTTGGTTGAGGAAGTTAGTCTGTAGCTTTACTGCACTGATGATGTGGACAACAGAAAAGGGACACTTTTAGTTTCTTCATAATTTCAGCAATGCTCTTAACGGAAATCAGTTCAGTTCTTTCTAAATTCTTATAATCAATACTAATGATTATTATATAATCCAGAAAAATGCCTGATGTGGTCAAGATGAGCTAGACGTAATTATAACAGGCGCCATAATTATATGTAATTTGGGGCTGCTTTTTCCTTGAGGAGGGCTCACTTTATTAAGTTGACAAAATATCTGTCATCTGGTTGTGTTTGAGTTATTATTGTTTCTTTGGAAACCTTTGTATTTTTCTTAAGGCAATCTACATATTAATTCCAGTGTTATCAATAAATTATTTAAAGTTAATGGAGCTGAACACAAGCTTTCCCATTTGAATTAAGTCTGTAGAAGAATGGTTTCCAAAATATTTGTTACCATTGACCACTGTCTAAAAGATGAAGTATACTCATTAAAACTAAAGAATTATGAGTAAGATGGATGGAAAATTGTGTGCCAATGTGGGAAATTAGGTGCTGTGCTGGGGAGAGCTCCGGGGGCTTCTACTGTCTGTCTAGTTCCCATCCTGAGGAGAATTTACCTCTTGTATGTGCAGAAGTGCAGTTATCCTCACTTTTAAAAGGAAAACTTCTTTTTATTTTTCACTGTTGGGATTTTGACCAGGAGCTTCAGGCCTTCTAATCAAAGCCTTTACCAACTGCACCACACCCAGCTGCCAGCCCTCTCCATTCTTGCCCCAGTGCTGGTCTAGAATTCCACATGTTTTAAGCATTTTAAGCATCACAGTCACATTCTTAGCACCTGGGTGCTACTGTGGTTAGCTGTTTGCTTTTAATTTATTTGTTTGATCTTTTTGCTTTAAGACTAGGTATTGATGTCAAGCACAAGATGGCCTCAAAATCACAATTCCCCTGCCCTAGCCTCTGCACTGCTGGGCTACACATAAGCGGCCCATGCTGGCTCAGTGAATAATTTCCTTCAAAATCAAGTTGACATGCAACCACCAGTCTAGACCCTGACTTTTACTGTTTCACTGCAAAGCCCACGTTGGCCTTGAACTTTCAGTTACTCTCCTGCCTTGGTATCTCAAGTGCTGATATTATATGTGGTGGTTATCCCACTTTGTCTTTTTGTGCATGTTTTTTTTTTTTTTATCTTCTTTCTTAATTATAGTAGAGATTCACTGATACCTTGGACCTGAGGCCAGGCAAGTGCTCCACCACTGAGGTACATCCCCAGCTCTTACAAATACAGTTTTTAAACATTAAACATTGTTGTGGCAAGGTTATGTTTTATCTAGCATTTGAAGTTGCATCTTACCAATAGCGAGCTTCTGATGATTTTGGTTCTTTCTAGCAAGGATGAGTATGTTTTCTTCTGCATGGTTACCTTGATGGACCGCTGGGCCCCACAGGGTATGAGTTTCACAAAGCAGCCACGTAGGGAGGAGTTCCTACCCTTCAGCCCTGTATTCCAAGCAACAAACACACAGCATCGGTAGGGAATGGGCACTGCTGAATACACTGTTGTGAATGTCACCTGAGCTGGGGCTTGTTGTTCCCAAGCACTGTGGGGTAGCTTCTTTGCGTATATTATTACTAATCTAACTTTTAGAAAAAAACATAGGGAATAGAGGTGAAACTGAATGGACAGAACTCTCCAAATGATCTGATCCCATGTCTCCTCAGCAGCTTCTGTGGCCCTTTCCCATCTTCCTCCATTGAGCATCACTGAGAGAACTTCCCTGGACATCAGTCTATGCTACTTAGAAGCAGATCCCTGAGGTCAGAATCTAGCACGGCCACCACTCACCCCCTAGTTTCTGTTTCCTGTTTCATTTCAGAGTTCAGGTTTGTTTATACAGGGTGACTCTCTCTCACTCCCCACAGCCCCACTCCCCACAGCTCTTGCTATATGCAGAACAGAGCCAACTCGCGTGGAGACATTGCGGATCTCAGAATAACAAAATTGGAAAATATCACCATGCTTTCCCTAGGATCGATCTTCCTTTTGAAAAGTAGAACATGTCTGTGCAGAGCCCTTTTTTCCCCCTTTCTCCAGCTAGTTCCGCCCTGTCTCAGAGTGCTCTCTTCCTAGCCTTCCCAGCCTCTGCATGTCTGTGACACTTATTTGTGTGCCTATCGTCTTGTTAAATCATGAGGTCCCAAAGGGAAGGGGACAGGCCTTATTGATTTTATCTCTTATTGCTGTGCCCTAGTCGTGGCAGACACTTTTATTTTCTGTTGAATTGGATTAAACTGAAGCTAACAAGCCTGTCCCTAGGGATATGTGATCACAGCCTCATTAGTACTATGTTAAGCCAATTAAGTTAGCCACTGCTGGTCAGGGAATAGATTAACGACTGTTTTAGGAAAAAAAAAATACCTATATTCGAGAAGAAGTTTGGAGAGTGGGCAGAGTAGTTATGACCCAAAAGTGAAACATTTTGTTTACAATTTCTGAGAACATATTGTCATCGTAATAGTTTTTGTTCCTATATGTAAATACTAATTTCACCCCAAGGTATAACTTTGATTCTTCACTTTATTTTGTAACTGTTCTTTATGAAGCTGCTGATAGCAAATGGGATCTGTTGCCACCAGAAAGGAGAGGCATGTAACTGAGGCATAAGCTGACTTGACCTGTGAGGATGAAGAACAAGCTAGCTCCTCTTTCAATGTCATGTTGCGCAATTCTCCCTCCACAGAAAGCCATCTTCCTTTCCATGCTGCACACTACTGTTAGTGCCTGAGGTTTGCTTCCTCTGAACCTATTTAAAGAGCCCATAGACTCTCAGTCAGGAGACCAGAATTCTTTAAATGAGCACTGATTTCCCACTAAATCTATCACAGAATTATTTTTAAGTAATGGAGAATGAGAGACATGTAGCTATGCTTTGAGCCGAAGTCCCCGGGTCTTATAGTTTGCTTGTCCAAGGTGTGTGTAACATTTCATTCTCCCTTCACAGAGTGAATCCTGGAGATGCATGAAAAGGGCTTAGGTTTTGTTTTGTTTGTTTTGAAAACAGCCTTGTTGTTTACTTCTGGATGGCCTTTGACATGTAGTGATCCTCTTATTTCAGCTCCTAAGTGTTGGGAGTATAGGCTTGAGACCCTGCTCCCAGCTTAAGGTCTCTGGCCCCGTATAAACAGACATAATTTTGTCATTGTTCCTATTTGTCTGCCTTTTGATTCTTCGCATGTCTTCCCATTTTAACTCTTCACAAGGGAAAATTCAGTTGTGTTTATCAGGAAAGAACAGAACACACAGGCAAATCTTTGTGTGCTGTATAATGCTGATTGCTCCTTTAATGCCTCTGCATTCCTGTGGCTGTTCCCTCCTCACCCTTCCAACAGAGCTAAGGGATGTGCTTTCATATTGGACCCTTTGATACAAGCTCTGTATCCTTTAGTTGCTATCCAGGGTCTGTCCATCTGTGCCACCTAAGAATGACCCTTCATCCCTCTTCTTTACTGCCCATGCACTCTCCAGGTCCATCCCAGCACTTACCACAATTGACCAATATATGCATGTGTTTGTTTACAATTTTAAGTAGCAGGGTGCAGGCTTCTCTCCCCTAACAAGGGTGTAATGTCCATAAAGAGGACAGCCTTGTCATTCATTATCACTCTGTCAGTGTGGAACCCAGCATGGGGCTTGCAGTGAACATTTGGAAATTGCTTATTAAATCATTTATTTTCACTTTTAAATGAGTTACATAGTTATATGTTGTAAAGCAGTGATAAATGTTGATAGGGGAGGAAGACTTTTGATCCAGGGGTAATTTTCAGAACCGCTGTGCTTCTGTGCGTGATACCTACAGGGTGGGCACCCATAGATGGCTCTATGCAGCATGATACCCACACACAGTTTATTTACATGCAACATTGTTCATCTTAATAACAAGAGGGTTAATGTGCTGCTGCATTGTCACTAAGAGGCATTAATAGTCCAGTCTGCCTTTCCATTATCTTTATCAATTAAAAAAATCAACTTACTGGTAAAAGAAGCTTCTTAATGGGCTTCAGTAAGGACAATATTCAAAGTTCAATAAAACTCACGAGGCCCCAGGAGGTTTCACCTCAGACTGGGCTCTGCTTGGAAGAGCTCTGCCTCTTTTTTTCTCATCCATCTTCACTCGGTGCTTAGAAGTAGGAATCAGTCAAAGAATTGTCCTTATCTTTCAAAACTCAATCGTTGTCTTATTGCTCCAGCCACTGTCTGTGTCAGCAAATAATTTCCTTGCTGCTCAGTTAACTAGTGGGAACAGAGAAGAGAGAGGTGTGGGCCTCATCACTGTCTGTGCAAATAGAACCAGGTTGGTACAGCCCTCTATAGCCCTTAAAATCTGCTTTTGAGGCTGCAACAAGGATACCCCTTCCATGCTCCGAAATGTCTTCAGGATTAGGAAATAATTGAAGGATATAACACATTTCTGTGGCCTTCCTGGGAGGCAAGCATATAGCTTTCTGGGAACTTGCGGTTGCTAAGAAACTAAACAAGCATTTGCCAGAGATGACTGTTCCTCCAAGGAGTGACACTACATCTTTAAGGGCTGCTTCCGTAGGTACCATTGTCATGTTGTTCTCCTTGTCCTGGGAAGCCTTTCTGTCTCTCTAACAAAGGGTGCACTGAGAGTGTTTCCGGTCAACTGACTTGAGGATGAGGGGATCCACACATCTCCACCTTTCAGTGTTTGTAAGATTGTTTCATTTTTGTGTATATGTGTGGGGGTAATAGACTATCATTTAATCATGTATTAATCTGTTGGCTTTGAAATACAAAGGATAGTGAATGTACTGTTATATGATTTTATCATCATTGTTAGAAACCTTGTCTTGGGAACAATCCAAATTGGGGTGCACAGTAGGCTGTTTCTTGGTTCTCCATATAAAGGAATGAGGTGAAAAAGAAAGCATAGAGTCCCTTTTCAGATGAAGCTTGAACTCTTAGCTATTCTTTCATATTGTATACAAGAGTCTATAAAATTTTCATGATGCTAATCAGGAACACCAATGACCTTGGACAGCAGAGGAAGCCTGTGATGTCAGCTTCCAGGACACCCAGAAGAGACACTGACTTCACAGTGTAAAAGCTTGGACTGTTACATCACCATTCAGTGCATTTGTTTGGAGCCATTCTGCCTGCTCCTTGGTCTCCTTTTGAAACCTTTCAGGAGCTGATTGTTTATCAGGTTTTTCCTGCATTCCTCTAACAGAAATGGAAAAGGAGTATAACAGAGTTAGTAGTCACTGATCTGCGCTTGCCGGGAAGTAGCCCGACTTACTCTGATGGTTTTGGCCCTTGCTGTTAGGCAAGTCCAACTGCCAACGTCTCAGGTGGCTGTTGCACATGGCTCTTGCTAAGAATGGCTGATTTCTGCACTTTTACCTAGTGAAGAAGGAGGAATCTGTGGGCTAGATGGCTTTTATATTCAACTAGCAACCATAGGAAAAAAAAATGAGCCTAACTCACTCTTGAATTGTATTACATGCTCCTGTGGTCCGACTTCCTGGACTATAGTAGGGGTATCGTGGAGGCTTTCTATCTAGAGGTGAGAAGGGACAGGGGAGAAAGAGAAAGGCACGTTTTAAAGGCAGGAAACTGCTGATTTGGCAGATTTGTAGATAAGGTGCCTTCTACAGTGTTCTGTCTCTTTCTCTTTGTGTGTGTGTGTCTGTTTACCAACCTGTTTTCTATATGGGGTTTTTTGGTAAGTGTTTAGCAAGAACTTAGAACTAACCATTTGTTCCATGATATAAACAGGGATGGTGGCTCCTTATGCTGACACCTGAGATGTTCATGCCCTCACAATGACAAGGGATACTGCCTTGGATTACTTTTGGTGTCTTCTGAAGACCAACCCTCATACATGAAATCATATACTCTGCTGAATAGAAGTTTTCCTGGTGAACTGGCAGTGAGATCCTACTGCTGATGTATCTTGCAGTGCAGGGATCAGCTCATTAGATATTTTGCTCTGGACAGATTTTAATGAAAGTGAAAAAACAAAGAAACTATTGTTCTCCAAGTATGGACCACATTATAGATAGGGGAAGGATTCACGGCTTGTATGCCTGCAGATTTTACCAAGGCTTTAGCCAAACAAAGGAAAAATGGTGTCCTATCTTACTCACATGGAAATGCCAAAGCAATAGAGTGCAGGGAAGAAGCAGAGAGCTGTGTCTAGGATGCTGGTGGGGGAGCTGGGACAGTGATGTTGGGGAGGAGGAATCCAGCCCATCTGTGGTGGTGTGCACTGGGGTTTTGCTCACCATGTAGGTTTCAGGTGCCCTACAACACAGAGAGAGAACCTATAGAAGGGGGAAGGTGCACTTTTGCTGGATTGTATTAAGCATGGCATCATGGGAAATATAGTTAGAGCTACTGTAACTCCAGGATGTCAAAAACCTGAAATATAACATACACATTCCTTTATACAGACGCACATGCAGGATTCAAGCAAGGGCTCTCCTCTGTCACACTTACTTTCTTTGTATTTCTATTGTCTAATGAAAGAAAATGAGAAAAGGCAAGGCACCATATTTAGCCATTTCTGGTAAAGGTCCAGGGGCCAAACTGTCCTTCTTCCTCAAATACTTCAGTAGTTTTTCCACAGAAATGAGCTGAGTCCTTAGGTATCTCATCACCCTTGAAGAATAAGAAACAGCAAAGAATAGGAAAAGGACCAATGTGCTCGAGGTGGTATTTGGAGGTGGTGTTTTTGAAGAGTATGAAATCTATCTTCCAGGGCACTATGCAGCTGGGGCCCACGGTAGATGGGGGTTACACAGAAGGAAGACAGGAGGAGGTTGCTGAGGGATTTTCCAACCTTGCACCCTGTCCTAACGTTACAATTGATAATTACGGTTTGTCTTGAGGAAAAGAAGGGAAGAAGACAGAGCTCCCTCCATCCCCCAAATGCATGGCACAGGAAAGGGGTGTGTGGACGCCAGGATCCTGTCACCCTGGTGACATTCGGTGTGGTGTCATGTACCCACACATCAGATTTTAATATCCTCAGACCCAGTTTTCCCATGGCCACTTCTAACCACTGTGCCCTCTTCTCAGATTGCCTTGGTCATCTTAGTTAAATATGTCAGTTCACTTCAGGTATTATTTTGAAGAGTCCTATAGGGTTAGTGTACGGTGGAAGAGAGGCTGTAATAGGAAGATATTATATTGAATTAGGCCAAGTGATAGAGGCTGTCAAGGGACGCAGAACACAACACTGTGCTCGGGGCTGAGGAACTTTAGTGAGGAATCCTCTTCCTTGGCAACAGGACTCCACAGTGCAATAAGGGTGTGAGCTGATAAAGGAAGCAGCCTGCATTTCGCTTTACAGCTACTGAACATCCAGGGAACCCATGTGGAGGAGCAACAAGGGCTTGGGCTTGCTTTGCAACAATAGCGTCTGGTCAGAGATAACAACTTCATGTGGGATTTCCTAAAAATCAGTGCAGGGCAGTTTGACACATTGTAGTTCCAGTGAGGGAGAGGTAGCAATGGAATGAAGAAAGGGGTCAACAGGCAGCACATAGGCAGCATGTTATGGCCAGATCATCCCCTCTGCAGCCCAGTCCACTACTGGGCCTAAATGTGGGTAGTTCGTCTCTTACACTCACGAGTGTCTACTGTGCACAGTTGTCACTGTGAGTGAGTCAAGGGTCTTACATGAACACCTAGGCACTCAGGTAACCCAGTTTTTTCACTAGTTCTAATTCTTCCAGGGACCTGGCTTATCCACACACACCCTCTCCCTTCCAGCTCTCCCAGAATTGCCTGGAAGGAAATGACTTCTGCCTTTTTAAGAGTCATGAGTTCTGAGCACAAGATTTTCACTTTTCCTTTTGCAGGACAAAGACATCTTCTTGCCTGATAAATAGCAGGATCCTATGAACTTACATAGACTTGGAAGATTCAAGTGCATTTCTCTCAGTGTGCTGCCTCTGGGAGCTGGTCACAGTTTGGAAGTCACTGGTTACTTGAAGAAAACTTTTCAGCAGGCATTACTGCTGGCTGAACCCTTCTAATGCCCCATTTGCATTGCTGTAGGGTCTTTCAGGACTGTTAGCCTACAGTACATAAATATCACATGAAATATTTGTTCCTTTTCTATCCTCGGGCTGGTGTGAGCTATCTACTCTCAGAGGTGTGTTTAGGGCAGCCAAATTGCCTTGGCAGCTTGAGGAGACGAGTGTAGAAGCCATCAGGGTATAAAGAAGAAAAAATGACCCAGAAATGACTTATGTGAGGAAATCACAAGACTCATAAAAGGCATTCTGATATCTTCAGCCACACACATTTGTCTTTGAGACGATGGTATTTTCTGGAATGCTGAGCCAGCCTTCCCAGTGTATGGCCAATTTGCTTGGGATGGTCTTGGAGACAGCCTCATTCTCATTTATCAATGTGGTGTTCTTCGGGTACTAGAGAGCTCCCATGTGTGTAATATGTCTGGTTTCCCCCTCCAGTGATAGGACGCATGTGCTGAGGAATCCTCAGGCAATAGACAGCAGTGCATTTGAAATAATGTGAATGATCTCAAGATATAGTTGCCACAGGGCGGGGGTAAAGTGCTGAGACTGTGCAGTTACCATTTCCTAAACAAATAAGTGTTTGTACTTGTCAGGCATGGTCGGAACACCTCCGCGGTGTACTGTGGGCACATAGCCTGGTGAATGGGTGTGGTGGACTTGTCATTGAGATGTGAAGCATCCACTTTGTTAATAATTAAAGATGAAAATAGTGTGTGTGCATACACCCATGGACCCAAACCAACCTCCACTCCGTCATTCACAACCTCCCCCCACCCCACCACTGCCGTGGACTTATTAGGTTCTAATTACAATTTCACTTTCTGGAAGACCCTTTTCTACATTTTCTTTAAAGGTGATTGGCTTTTTGTTCACTAACACTAATATGACAACTGATGTTCATTGGAATGCAGCCCAATGTCTACTAAAATGAAGGTTCTTACATCCCAGGAGCTCAGCATGTTGTCCTGAGAGCACAGTCCAGTGCAGGGATCGCCAGTGAATGCTTTGTCCATTGTAAGCAAGGGCAGCAAAGGCCAGGACAGGGGGATCACCCCTTTCTCCCCCCTCCCTTGCCCTCACTAACATGGGCACATATTGGAAGTGTCTTCATGGAGCCCTCATGCCTCACATATTCTTCTGGCACCTGTGGTGTGTGCCAGGCTCAGATCGGGCACTGGGGACCTTCTGTGTAGGATGAGGGGGTGACTCAGACGCTCTGAAGATGTTGAAGAATGATTGGCATGTCCCTGACAGGTTTTCCTCCCTCAGTCTTTTCTTGGATCAAATGTCATTTCTCTTTTTCTAGAAAATTACCTTCAATATTGTCCTTATATAGATTTCAGGAAAGTTTTTAGCACCTTTAACTTATAGGTAATTTTAGTTATAAAAGGAAAACATCTTCAATGATTAACAAAAGTCGGGAGGAATGAGAAAGAGAAAGGAAGAAGTAAGAGGTGGGGAAAATGGAGATGGCAAAAGCCTAGGGAACATAGACAGGGTGAAGGCAATGTGACAAACTGGAAAGAAATAGCAGGATGCTGAATTCCAGGGACACATTCTTAGTGGTACAGAATACAAGGATTTCAATGGATATTTTTTTTAAAAAATTTATTTTATTTTATTAATTATACCTTTTTCACTTTGTATTCCCCCATAAGCCCCTCCTTCCTCCCCTCCCCGTCCCACCCTCCCTCCCCCTTCTTCACACATGCCATTCCCCAAGTCCCCCCATTTCACTCATTCACTCTTGAGAGTTAATGGAGAGAGCCAATTGTTCATTAATTCTTTTGAACTTTCGAGTTCTCTATGAGATGGTAAACACTATGTCTAGAGCATACACCCAGGTCAGGGCAGGCATCTTGATAACCTCTCTTTCTGTACCCTTTTTATCCCCCATCTTTCCTTTGCCTCTCATCTGGTCACCTCAAAGGCATGTTTTCCATGTTTGTAATTTCCATGTTTGTGATTTCTTTTTAAAATGTATTTTTATTACAGTCATTTTTGTGTGTGCATGTGGGGGGTATTTGGGGATGTGCATATGTCAGTCAGAAGACAATTCGAGTTAAACTCAGATAATCGGCTTGGTAAAAATTATGTTTACCAGTTGAACCATCTTGTTGCACCAGATCTGCGGTTTCTTCTGAGTCAGCCAACCAGTGTGAAGCACCATATGGGGTGGGAGTGAAGGTGAGCATGCAGCCAGCACCACAGGGCCCTGCCTTCTTATGTGGTCTCTGGATTGCTGTTTCCCCTCCACATGCGGACTCCATGCTGTCAGACACAGGATTCCCCAGGCCTTAGCAGACATGCAGGGAGGTATTTCAATATCCTAGATCTTCCAACGCACAGGAGTGGAGGGGCCTGGAGATTGTAGGTAAACAAGGCTCAGAGCTTCTGAAGCTCCCACCAGACTTAGAGCTTCAATCCAACCCCTTCATGTTGTCTTACTCCCTTCAGGCTGCCCTGCTCCCTTTAGACCTGCCCTGTACCCCTCTCATTCATGAGTGCATGTGCAGAAAATTGCAGTTCATGGAGCTGTGTTTACACAATGCACATCTGGCTCATGCAATCATGTATACACATGTGAACAGCCATGTAATCATGTATACCAGTGCACGTTCAGGGTACATACACTCCTCCGTAGTACACACTCCTGTGCCTGGTAGATGCACTCCTGTACACATGCATGCACACTCATTTGTGGTACATATTCCTGCATAGTACACACTTGTGTATGTATATTTGTGTGATGGCTGCACTTATGTTCATACTCATGGTACGTGTGCATAGTCATGGACACTCTTCTGTGTTCACACACCCTCTTTCTTCATCTTCACTTGAAAATATTTCAAGTGAAATGCAGCTTCTATCTCTCAGGAAATGACTACAGGAGCTCTGTTCCTGTGTGCCCTATGTCCATTTTATTATGAAAGATGTGACAAGTCCTGGCTTGAATTTAGCACTGAAGACGAGGCTGGCTCAACTTTGTGTTTTCTGCTGCTGAACAGGAGGGAGAGATGTGTGTTGAAACAGCCTCCAACAGTGCCAGCCATGTCTCAGCTCATTCTGTTATTCCCACTGGGCCATTCAAACACAGTTTGTTATCCATCTATGTCTGCCATGTTATCATCTGTCTACCTGTCATCTATAAATCTATCCTCTATAGTTCATTTATAGATCAGTCTATCAATCCTGTATCTGTCTGTCTGTCTATCACTCTATCTATCTCTCATCATCATCATCTGTCATCTATCATCATAATCTGTCTGTGTATCTTTCACCAATCATCTATTTCTCATCTATTATTCTATACCCATCTCTATATCTCACTTATGTGTGTATATGTATATATCTAACAATCAGTTATCAATCTATCATGTCTATTATCATTTCTCTGCTACCTATTATTTATCTACGTGTCTTCCTTTCACTTCTCTGTCCTGTATCTACTTATATCTGGCTATTACCTTTCCATTATAAATTTATTGATCTATCTATCAATCAATAATCAGTGTCCCTACAACTATTATTTATCCCTGTCTATGTGCCATCTTATACAACCATTCTTTTGTGGCTTACAGGAAGGGAAGCTAAGAGAAATGGGGTTGTTTCTGGACATGAGGGATAACTTTCATGCCCTAAGGCACAATAACATAACTTCTGTTCCCAACAATTAGGTGAATTTTAAAATAGATAGGAGAGAATTTGTAATGTCCCCAACCTAAAGAGATGGACAATAGCTGTGGTAACAGTTGGATGTTCTTCTGCCTCTCTGATCTGACCATGACACATGTCAACATACACTGAAACACCACACTAAGCCTCAAATACACTATTGCTAAGTTATGAGGAAAGATGGCTCAGTAGTCAAGAGTGCTCCAGAAGAGGACGGGTTTGGTTCCTAACAGTCATTTCAGGTGGACTACTCTGTAAGCAATGGCCTGAAATGGTGCTTTGCTTGCGGCTCATAACCCCATTGGGGTTTGAATGACCCTTGCACAGGAGTCACATATCAGATATCCTGCACATCAGATACTTAATCAAGATTTATAACAGTAGGAGAATTACCGTTATGAAGGAGCAACAAAAATAATTTTATGGTTGGGAGTTACCACAACATGAGGAACTGTATTAAAGGATCACAGCATTAGGAATATTGAAAAATCAATGCTCTGGATTCAGGGAAATCTGATGCCCTCTTCTGGATTCTTCAGAAACCTACACATATGTGACAGAACCTATCTCCCCCACACCTCACATGCGCGCACACATGCATGCGTGCACACAGACACACACACACACAAAGATACACACATGTAAACAAAATAAATCTTAAATATATACATATATTAATTTGAAATAGAACCATATCTATCTGGCTTCCCCGGCTTATTCTGCAGATGGTGATGGGGTTAAGGAGGGAATAAGCTCCTCTATCCATCCCTTCCTGAGCTGGGAGGATGGAGAGGCTCACAGTCACATCGACATCCATCCCGTTTAAGACTCAAATTTGATCTCTAAACCATTCTAGATTTTTTTTTTTAGAATTAGTTGAACCAACATTTTTTGATAAGTCCATAAATAACCATTCTCTAGGAACCCCATATTTAGAAGTAGTTTGTGTTCGCTCTAACAGGTCTAGAAATAGCTCATTCACCTCAGAAGGCTCTTCCCGTAGCAGCAGGTGAAGTTAAATAAATGTTGGTGAATCAAGTGCTTCTATTGTTTGAAAGGTGAGGGCTGAGTGTTTGAGAAGCAGGGAGCATTGAAGGGAAGAGAGTGATTCTCTCTATTGTATTCTATTTGAAAGACAAAGTCTTCCTGCTTCCACCATTCCACTTAAATTTGCCCTTTAAGTATTAACAGTCCATAACATATCTAAGATGTTTTCCATTGGGTCTCCACTACCAACACTTGTCTTTATTAGAAAACAAAATAAAATTATTTTAAGTGTCCTATATATTTTTGCCAATGAAAAGCTACTTTTTCTGGAAGTATCTTTGAAGAATACGATGAAAACAAGATTAGTCACTCTGATATATCTAATATACCGTATCTCAAATACAGTGGTAACAAGTCAATGAAAACTTGGTTTGCTGTGTATTTGAGGTAGGAAGTACATGTGGCACTTAAACTAAACTGATTTGTGAGCCAGAAGAGAACAAAACTAAAGCTCGAGTCAATAAATTAGAAGCCAGGTCATGTTTCTTCCTCTCCTCCCCCATCTTGATCCATTGCTGAGACAACTGGCTTCAGCTCTGCCCGAGGGTTGGCCCTGGGGCTGCATTTCTGACTTGCCATCAGAAGAAAGGCTGGCCACTGTTAATAAATTTAGTGCTGTAGTGTCAGAACCGTCCCAGTATCTGTTGATGACGATTCCACTGAGCTGTGTAACGACTTCACAATACTAGCGAAGTTCTGAGTGGTTCTCTAAATGTCCTGGAAACAAATGCTCACAGCACTGGAGCACAGCCATGTGGGAACGACTGACTCTGTGGGAAGATGGCCAGTTCTGGCAAAAAATCCTCATTCAAGGTGGGAGCGGCTTCCTGAGCATGAGCCTGAAAGGTGTCTGTGAAAAATTGTTCTCTGCCCGAGCTTCCCATTTTGGCATCCTAAAAGTTTTCTTTTTGATTTCTTGGAGCCAGAAAAGCACAATTACTATAAATTAGAAGAGATACTTACAATAGTTCCACTGAAAAATACTTGAGCGTCTTTTTTTTTTTTTTTTTTTTTTTTTTTGCTGTACAGATGTAACTAGAACTGATTAGTACTTGGAGGCTTGGACGCAGGTGGCACCGAGCCACATTTCTTTCTTTGCTACATTTATACACACGTCTATACTAAGTGCCGTGATCCCCATTTGCTGTTCAGCTTGTTTTCTGCCACATATTCCTGAGAGTAGCTTAGTCAAGCCTGGCCCCACTGTTGGATGCCACCTCTGCAGCATTGCCTTATAATTTGGACAGACACTTAACAATGCTGCCACAAATGAGACCAATGAGTCACCGTGTCAAAACTGACAAATGTGACTTGTATACTCTATGGTGAGCAAGGCATTTTGAAATGTGTAAGCATTGCTTGTGCCAGAATCCAGCTAATTAACACGTCTGACATCAGACAGCCATCATTCCTGATGATGATATTTAAACTCTATGTCAGCAATTGTCAAAAGAATAATATTTCATGTATTTTGTATTAACTCTGCTCACTATCTGTACATGAGACCATCAGAATGCATGTTCCTCCTGACTGGATTTCTCTGTCCTATGTACAGTATTTCTGGGAGCTATCTCCCTCCTCCATTCCCGGTGACTTCTAGTCTGTAATTTGCCAGATGTAAGTAGGTTATGTAGTGTACCTTTCTATCCCTGAACAAAGTGCCCTCATAATTTATCCACAGTGTTGCAAATAGCAGTGATCCCTCCATTTGGTGCACACCACACTTTATTTGACCATAATTATCTGCTGTCATTCATTTGGTTCTGTACCTTGCTTGTGACTTCCGAAGCTGGAAATGGACATGTCACTTTGGTACTGATTTCTACTCCTTTGATCTACATGGCCGCATGGGTACAGGGGCATATACTGGTTCTTTTTGAAAGCTCTGGAGAGTACCCATGCCATGTCCCACGTCCTGCCAGTAGTACACAGAGTTCCCTTATTTCTGCACCCTCACCAACCCATAGCTCCTTTGTTCTTATTACAGCACTGCTTAGACATGATTCAACATATTTTTATTGTCCTTTAAATATATTTTTTTAATTTTTGAGAGTTTATTATAATTATGATCATATTCACCCCTGTTCACCCCCTAATTCCTCATCCCTGATTCACCCACTCCCTCACTTTCCCACCCCCTTTCAATTTCATATCCCACTGAGTCCAGTTTGTGTTGCCTACATATGCATGGGTTTGGAGACATCCATGAGTACATGGTTGGCCTACGACAGGACAAACTCTTAAGGGAAACTATCTCTTTACCAGAATTTATCAACTGTTCTTAAATTCCAAGTTAGAAGTAAGACCTCATAAACTTTTTCTTCCCTCTATTGTGGTATGTGAATGGGCTTCAT
This sequence comes from Psammomys obesus, assembly GCF_907164565.1. Lineage (NCBI taxonomy): Eukaryota > Metazoa > Chordata > Mammalia > Rodentia > Muridae > Psammomys > Psammomys obesus. The sequence continues at coordinate 2,571,965 of NW_026590699.1, forward strand.
CTTGGACAGATCTCGTGTAGACCAGGAGTTCGTGACTACAGTTGTCTTATCACGATCAGCAGACATTGCTTTGTTCATGACCTCCCTGATATGTAGAACTCACCTGGACCTGGATTTAGATGTCCCATTAGTGGCTGAGCAAAGCACAGAAACTTTTTGTGAGTTTATGCATCAACCACTTTCCACTACACTGGGAAACGCCTCTGGTGAGGTCTGAAGATCAGCACTATTTATACAGAGATACAATTTTAGGGCAGTTTGACACTATATCCATTTTGAAAGTAATTGCAGGAGGTTCACCTCCAGGGCTTTTGAACTCCCCTATTGTTGGGTTCTTTGCTTGATTTTCAGCTCCAGGTATGTGTTTACTTCAGTGGAGTAATCCTTAAATCCAGGCAGAGAGGTTAGTCTCATCTATAACATTTGTGCCACTATGTCTCAGGGCATGTCCAAATGCTGACATTTGTAGTTCAGTGTTTAGCTGAAGTCTTAGCTACCTAAGACTGTTGATGAAGCTTCCTGATAAGCACAAGTCTGATTTCTGTGTCCTTCAACAAATATGTGTGGTATCTTAAGCAATGTGACTGTGTGTGTGCCTGTGTGTGTGTGTATGTGTGTGTGTGTGTGTGTTTGTATGTTTTGAGACCAGGCCTCATTGTATAGCTCTGGTTGATGTGATACTCCCTACACAAACCAGGCTGGCCTGGAACTCTCAGAGATCCAGCTGCTACTGACTCCCAAGTCCTAGGACTAAGGTTGTACACTGCCAAACCATCAAGTTCTTGTGGGAAACCAATAGTAATGACAATGGCCTGCGTTGTTTAGAGGCTCTCCAGGATACCTCCAGCCAACAAGTAGAGGAGAAGTAGCCCAGACTTACTCTGGGATTTTTATTTAGTAACCTGGCTTCTAAGAGAAGCATAATACCCTGTAGAGGATATTGCTAGTTAAATTATTTTTGTACTAAAATAATATGTGCATGGTGGTGGTGGTGTTGGTGGTGGTGGTGGTGTGTGTGTGTGTGTTTAGGAAGCTTACAAAATATCAGGCTTCCATATGCCTTTTTCAAACATCCTTGGTTTTAGTTATCCCTCCTCCATCCTTTCCTTTTCCCCATATACCTATCCCTGCCCACACCTAAACCTCCTGCTCCATTATCCCCCTTTCTTAATATCACCTATTTTTTCTCTCTTTTTAAGACCTATTCATTTACTATGTATACACTGTTCTGAGCACATGTATGCCTGCACACCAGTGGAGGACACCAGATCTCATTGTAGATGATTATGAGCCACCATGTGGTTGCTGAGAATTGAACTCAGAATGTCTTGATGAGCAGATAGTGTTCTTAACGTCTGAGCCATCTCTCCTGCTCATAATAACACATGGTTTCTATGATTCTTCCCTTCTAAAGATTGTTCTTCCCTCTTCCTACTGATGATTTCTAACTTCTTGAATTCAGCTGGATCCTGTACTCTAAGTTGAACATACAAATTTAAGGATTTGATGCTTAGATCTACTTGTTAGAAGTGAAATAGCAATGTTTTCTTTCTGGATCTGGGGTAACTCGGTAAGCATTTTTTTTCCTGTTTCCATCATTTACCTACAAATTTCACGATTTCCTTTTTTATTTTGTAATGGCTGAATGGCATTTTGTTATATAAAGGAACCACATTTCATCATCCATTCATTGGTAGATGACATCTCGGCTGTTTCCATGCCCTGGCTATTGTGAACAGAGAAAGGATGGGCATGGCTGAGTATGTATCTCTGTAGCAGGATACAGTTTCTTGGGTAGATTCCCAGCAGTGGCCATCTTATCCTGACGTCTATCTGCACCCACTCTTAAACCTGACATTGGTTTGTTCTCACTCTGAGCCATCTGTGTTCTTTGTATGTGGGTTTCACATGTTTTCTCCCTTTTGGTAGATTGTATCTTCACTCTGTAAGTGTTTTCTTTTCTATGCTGAAGGTTTGGAGTTTGAAATCTCATTTGCCTATTTTGTGTTTTGGGGGTTTCATGTTCCCACTCTTTTTAAATACCTAAATGAAAAGCAAAGATAGTCAAATTAGCTTCTGATATGATTGCTATCCAGTAGGTGGCAGGCAGATATACTGACTCCAGTTTTTTGCCCTCCTATCTCCCACCCTTGAAAGATATGTTAGAAATTAGCATCTCAGATTAAGAGGAACATAGAATATTTTGGGAGTCTCTCAAGTTCCATCTCTGCTACCCCAGCTCTAATCATTATAATTTTGGTTCTTTCACATTCATTTTTATGAGGTTTATTAATTGTTATTTTCTTCCTTAGGCATTCTATTACCTCTCTGAGTTTGGGGTTTGGATAGTTTACTGATTTCTTCATATCTGATTCCTAGAGTTTGATATAGCAAATGTTTAATGCAAACGTTCAGAACGAATGATGAAAATACAAAAATTCAAGTAAAGGCAGGTAGATAGGAAGAAACTGTAGTTAGGAGACAGATATATAATTATTGATTTTAAAACAAAATTGGTAGATTTATATCCTCTGTTAACTATAGTTCAGATGTTTAAACAAAGTTAATCACCAGGGATTATGGAGAAATGTCTACAAATTATAGCTGTCTTTGGTGACAGTTGTACTGACAATGAGACAGAATTATGTGTGGTTTCAACACATTTTATCTTAATAAACTCCCATTTTATATCTGCCACATTTATTTATTTTTTTTTCAAAATCTGTACTATAGAAGTCCAGTTGTTCTTGGCACGTAGTATAAAGATGGCTTTTTGGACAAGTAAAACTAGAAATTCTATGTGTTTCACATGGTCTTAAATAAGCAACCAATTCACATATTAATTTTTATGAAGCTGAGATTTTCCTTCAGAAAGAAAAAAAATGTTTAGTTCATTAAACCAAAATTATCTCAATTGGGCTGGCTCAGAATTAATGACATTTTGGCACCTTCAGGACTATCCCCAGAAAGAATTCTATGCAGGTGTGTGATGATTTATCAAGAAGCTTGAGAAATACTAATTCCAATATCCCCTGTGAGGTCTTGGTTAGGTCAGCAGGAAAGGAAGCGTGCTTACTTGTTTATTCTGTTTTATGTGTTAACAACTTCATGAATCTACATGGGTAACTGTCACATCCTCCCCAGAGACCCCTGCTTTTATCCCTGTTTCCTCAACATCCATCTGAGTAGGGTTGCCTCCTGGAACAGTTGACCTGAGGGATAGAGAATCACTCCAGCAGTCCACTCAGTGCAGAGGCAGGCAGGGAGGAATTCAGACCTCCATCCCGGAACGGGGTCTTATCGCTGGTTCCAATAACAAGGTTTCCTGTTTTCAGATGTGTCTCTGAGCCCAACAGTCTTTCATCTTACTCTAGGTTGAATGGCTTGCTGTTCTCTAAGATAAATGCTTATGTTCCTGTAAGATGTATTTCTGAAGAGTGATACCAGTGCCTTCTAGAAAGTGTGGTAAATGCGGATGGTAGAAACATAGGCCCTTTGAGGAGATGTTTTCTTCATTTGGACTTTTTCAGTCCTTCCTTTTGTAAAATATTTATTCACATAAGAAAATTGAAAAGAAAAAAGAAAATTCAGAGTCTAAAATCTCTCATATGAATTTCTTTTCTTGTTTTTGTTTCTTTTTGAGACTGGACTTCTCTGTGTAAGAAAAGCCCTGGCTATTCTAGACTCACTTTATAGACCAGGCTGGCCTCAAACTCACAGAGAGATCCATCTGGCTCTGCCTCCTGAGCGCTGGGTCAAAGGCTTATACCACATGCCCAGCTCATATGCGTACTTTTGTATAATACATAATATCACCTTTCTTTGGAGGATCCAACAATGGCCTGACAATTAAGAGCAGCAGTTGCTCTTGCAGAGAATGCAGGCTGACTTCGAGCACCTACATGGCAGCTTTCAAAATTCTTTCTTCTGAACTCTAGGAACAGTGCAGACATGTGTGCAGGTGAAATACTCATACACCAAAACCAAACATAAACAAACAAACAAATGAATATATTTTAAAACATTTTTTTAAAAAAAATCACCTCTACTGTTTTCTGTTTGGTTATGAACCTTGTAAGGTTCACAATGTGGCGACTAGTCATAATCTGTAGAAAGTTCCAGCTTATCCTCATTTGTGTAACAAGTTCAAGGCTAGCTTGGGCTACTTGAGACCCACTCTAAAACCACCATACCTACCAACACCCGAAACAGTCACTTGTGAATTGCTGAGTGTGTTCCATTGTTAGACTTGAGTGACAGCATAAAAGTCCTTGTATTGGTGTCTCCTTCTGTTGGTAATTTCGACTATCTTTTTGCTTGGTGCTGTCTAGGGTTGGTGCAAATGTGCAGTTCTCCTGTGAGGACAATTATGTACTCCAGGGAGCCAAGGGCATTACCTGCCAGAGAGTCACCGAGACCCTTGCGGCATGGAGCGACCACCGGCCCATCTGCCGAGGTAAGGTGCCCAGGGCAGGGTATTCTCCTGAACACAGGGTGAAGCTTAAGTCGGAGGCATGGTCTGTAATAGGGAAGGACTTGCTAATATGTGTGTGTTTGTGATGAGATGGGTGAGAAGAAAATCCCTCAAGGCTTGTTAGAAGCTAACTCCTCTAAGGCTACTAATGTTTTCACTGCAGGATAGCTGTGAGCTATTTTTAAGTAAATAGCAAGTCCAGATAGAACGATGTTTCTTCAGATTCAAGTACATTTTGAATCTCCTTTTAAGTTCATTCATGTTCTGAAACCTGTCTTACCTCTTTAATATGCATTTCCTGCATCCAATTAATTGCATTTACTTATCTATGCACATATTCAATTAACATAACATTTTGCCTACTGGCAGGGTGCTGGGATGTTTCTGTACCTGTCTATGTGAGTGAGTGACATTCACATCAAGGTTATCATTTTGGCCTCTCTAAAGATGTCCCATCCCCCTCCCTTTACCCCTGTGTCCTGAGATCACAGCCTTGAGATGCACCATCATTCCTGTCTTTCCACCTTTGAAAATACATAGCACAGAATCATCATTTACGACACACATTATCTACTAAAGCCTCATAAGCAATGCCCAGTACATTCTGAGCACCCTCTCCCCTTCCTTCTCTGGTCATCCCCCACACACCTCTAGAATTGGATACTCCGCCCTTTGGAGATGAGGTCAGGTATTCCTAAGCTCCAGGCTCCAGGTATGAGAAGAACCACCTCGTCTTTGTGTGTCTGTGATTGGTGTGGTTTTCTTACCACAGTCTCCTCCAGTTCCATCCAGAGAAGTAGCAGAGGCCCTCTGTGCCTTAACATCTATTGAGATACCAGGCAGAAGTGTTCTTAAATATCTTGGGAGCCCCTGGAAAGGATGAGACATCCTCCGAGGAAATTTCTGGGTCCTGTGCAATGACCCTTTCAGTGGCCGCGTGTTCAGGCTTTATGGCACCATGAGGTTGGCTTGTCAATGTGACCATGTGGTCACACTCACACGGTTCATCTTCTGATGATGCCAACAGCTTTTCCAGATGTGAAGCATCTCTTACCACCCAGAAGGGCAAGATGTTTCAACACTAGTTAATTTGGGCTGACTCTCTCTCTCTCCTTCTCTTTCTGTGCGTATGTGTGAGAGAAAAACACAGACACTTTATTAGCAGAAAAAAGAAATGATACTCCAGTTTCCCACATGGCCTGCACATCTCAGCTGGATCTACAAGTTTGTCAATTAAGGTTCTTACTTCTCAACTGGGCAAGATCATTTTTAAGCTCAGAACTAGAGAGGCTGGGGCCTCCTGATATTAAATCCAAAGACAGTATAGGCTACATAGCAAGAGCCTGCCTTAAAACAGTTAATAAAACCCTGCCTTCTGTATGGTCTGCCCAGTCTCTGAGCTCTGTATAATTCTCCAAGCACTGATTTCTACCAGTTCAAGGCCACTGAGGTTCTCTCCCCTTTTTGCAATGGGCAGGAGTGAGAGGGGCCAGCGAGGAAAGGAGAGAGCTTTGCCAACAGGCCAACAGGTTTTCTCAAATTCTTGATGCCACTACTTCTGCCCATTTTAAAGCTGTCCTCCACTATTTAATGGCAGCCCCTCCAGCAGCACATCAGACTCTATGTAAGTCACACTCACCCAGAAAATAACGACAAGATGGGGATGAGTCTGTGTGTTCAGTTCTTGGTACTGGCTCACAGAGGTGCCGGCTTGGCTACCTAAGTCTAATGACTAAATGCAGAAAACAGAAAGAATAGTCAGAAACCACAGAGACAGCAAACAGGCTGGGCTGCCAAGGGCCAATATCACTTCTTTTTCATAGACTAAGAGGAAGAGTTGTTTTATCTTTTGGTGGGCAAGTAAACAACTACCCAGATAGGGCAGCAACCACAGACCAAAGAGCCCAAGGCTAGCTGGATGAAGCAGAGAATCATTGGACCTTCTTCCAGGAATATCTATGATTCCTACGGTTACAGTGAGCTGAGTGAGGCCAACCAGAAGCAACCACAAGTGTTACACTCATAACCATTTCACTCCTTACCCCATCTTTGGACATGTCCGTAGCTCCTGCATGATGTAATTTCAACTGATCTCACCTATCCCGGCTTGTTCTGAGGAGGCTACAGCTTTTTACTCCCCACCACAGAATTCACACCATAACACACACACACACACACACACACACACACACACACACACACACACA